>NC_090655.1:16983360-17235860 GCF_040937935.1 Hyperolius riggenbachi | reverse complement strand
ACTAAAAGGCGTAGGGTGGCGGTTTATATATCATTGGAAAGAGGAGAAAGAGAGCTTTAAAATGGTATGCATCTTTCCATAGTTTCTGCACTGCTCGGAGTCCCTTTAAGTTAGACTAGAATTGACAATCCTTGCTATACCTAAACAACAGACACCACTCTATGAGTCTCCACTATATATATTGGGGAGGCATGGTTATACATGATTAGCACCAGAGATACTAATAAATAATATCAATAATTTGCCTGAAGTTTTAATTTATTTAAAAAAAATGTATACAGCTTTTAGCGTACTTTAAACATGAGAAGCAGCAATCAACACATTTGAAATTGTTGTGAGTTAAGGTAAAAAATAAACAAATGAATTGTAGGACTTCATTTGTATTCAAGTTAGTGAGCAGCGGAAGCCAGAAAGTTGATCTGCAGAATGTTTGCAAGGAAACGGATGGGTCATAGTCTTTCCATGTAATTTGGTTGCCCTTAGGACAGTCATGTCCCATGAAACCAATATGGGTTTGCTTCACTCAAGTGGAACTCCAGTGGTGGTTGTTCTTAAGACTCATCACTTTTAACCAACATAATTAAAACTGAAATATGGAACCAAAGTGCTTGAGATGGAATCCATTCTAATGGGTGAGGCCGTGCTTTAGGTCTGTGTCTAAACTTATTTTAAAAATGTGTAGCTTTAGACAAATTACCAGATCTTTTATTACTATTGGATTATCTTTAACCACTTAATGACAAGCTGACTCATAAAAACATCCTGCTAGAGCCTCTTAATGGCTCCAGGATGTTTTTATAAGTCAGACAGTGCTGCTGCCGCTGTGCGCGTGCACGTGCATGCTCCCGTGCATGCACATGCATTCCTGTGCACGTGAAAATAGTGGGAAAAAACACCAAAGAAAAAATACACCTTTATTTTCAAAAACTATATTGTCACCATACTTTGTACTAGGGATATAATTAAAATCTTGTGATAACCAGGACAAATAGGCAGATAAAATGTGTGGGTTTTATATACAGTAGCAGCGTTTATATTAAAACTATAGGGGATGAAATTGGAGAAATTGTGTATTTTTTCATTTTTTCCTTGTTTTTCCCTTTAAAATGCATAGAAAATAAAGTAAATACTGAAAACAAATATAAACCCCAAAAAGCCCAATTGGTGGTTAAAAAAACAAGATATAATTTCATTGTGATTAGTAGTGATTAAGCTATTGGCAAATAAAAGTGATGAGCACTGAAAGGTAAAAATAGCTCGTCTGTTAGGGTGAAAACTACTCTGGGGTGAAGTGGTTAAATAGCAAAATACAATATCCGATGTAAATATTCTGGCCTCTATTCAATAGTCTTTTCTCCTGAATTTTTTCCTAGGTGATATTGTCACCAGTTTTGCTTAGGAATTTTTGTATTTGAAAAGCTATTTTTGATTTTGAGAAAATATACAAAAAATACATTGTATTTTCACAATACGGTCAAGCAAAACTAATTTTTCTTTCCGATGCGGAAATTCACAGAAAACACAAAAAGTCTTTGCTTTTCGTGAATTTTTGCAGTAAAAAATAAAGTAAAAAATGACATTTTTGCAAAAAAGGACTTTCAATGCCATTTTTGCTCGAAAGTCGTCTTTAACATTGTGTTTGCAAAAATTAACATCACAATTTTCACTCTTCACTAATTATCACAACTTGGGCTTGATTCACCAAACCGTGATAACTCAAATATCACACCTTATCAAAGTTAAAGGGGTACTACAGCGAAAATCTGTAAAATTTAAAATATGTACAAACATTTACAAATAAAAGTACATTTTTTCCAGAGTAAAATGAGCCATAAATTACTTTTCTCCTATGTTGCTGTCGCTTACAGGAGGTAGTAGAAATCTGACAGAAGTGACAGGTTTTGGACTAGTCCATCTCTTCATAGGGGATTCTCAGGGATATATTTATTTTCAAAAGCACTTAGTGAATGGCAGTTGCTCTGTCCAACTGCCAAAAAAACTGTGTAGCGAGTAGGAAAGACGGCCAACATCTTTCTATGAATCCTTTTTAGGGAATATCTTTCTAAAGAATAAAAGCCTTGCTGAGAATCCCCTATGAAGAGATGGACTAGTCCAAAACATGTCACTTATGTCTGATTTTTACTGCCTACTGTAAGTGACAGCAACATAGGAGTAAAGTAATTTATGGCTCATTTTACTCTGGAAAAAATGTACTTCTTATTTGTCTATGTTTGCACATATTGAAAATGTTACAGTTTTTTGCCGTAGTGCTCCTTTAACGCCTTATCAGAGTAGCACAGCGAGCACTACTAACTTATGCCTGCTAATTGGCAATGGCACTTGTCCTGCCCTGAACCCCTGCGGGTTTGTAGTGCTTGCTATGCTACTCTGATAAGGCATGTTAACTTTGATAAGGTGTGATATTTGTGTTATCACGGTTTAGTGAATCAAGCCCCTTGTCAATAAAATGCCTTTTATGTAGTGTTGCTTTTCAAATTCAGGTGTTCGTATTCAGAAATCCAGATAATGCGGCCTGTGCAGACTCCGTTCTTAGCCATTATTTATTGAGAGAGTCACAAAGCTGCTTTCCGTGTCCAACTTCATGAGACTGCAATGCTTTCTCCTTCTAAAGGTGGCCATACATGGTACAATTTTTTCATCCAATTTTACAATTTCTATGTAGTATAAGGGTAAATTAAGTGAATATACTGAAAGGATAATGTAACAAGTGTGGAATGTGACACATACTTGACTGTGCAGGAGCTCCCGGACACAGAGAGAGAGTGAGTCACATTCCTCACTTGTTACATTATCCTTTCAGTATATTCACTTAATTTACCCTTATACTACATAGAAATTGTAAGATTGGATGAAAAAATTGTACCATGTATGGCCACCTTTAGAAGGAGAAAGACGGCCAACATTTCTATGTAGTATAAGGGTAAATTAAGTGAATATACTGAAAGGATAATGTAACAAGTGTGGAATGTGACACATACTTGACTGTGCAGGAGCTCCCGGACACAGAGAGAGAGTGAGTCACATTCCTCACTTGTTACATTGTGCTTACTTAAATGTATCTATCTAAACTTCGGCTGCAGCAGCATTTCTCTCCATGGAACTTAAAAGCTCTGTGTGTAACCCTTCCAATGCTGGTCTAGTAAAAAAAAATGCTGGTTGCATATAATATGCTGTAAATAATGTTTTAGAGCAAAGTTGAAATGCAGGGTTATATTCCGCTTTAACTACTTCCCGACCGCCCACTGCACAGGGGCGGCCAGGAAGTGGATCCCGCAAGGACCGCCGCATGCACAGAGGCGGCTGTCCTTGTACGGGCATGGGTGGAGCGATCGCGTCATCCGTGATGCGATCCTCCGCCGGGGATCGATGGCCGGGATTTAGCCTCCAGCTCGCCAGCCACTTAGTAGCGCCGGCGTGTGGAGGAATACACATATCCGCCGATCATTGCGTATAATAGGCTTTGTAATGTATACAAAGCCTATTATATAGGCTGCCTCCTGCCCTGGTGGTCCCAGTGTCCAAGGGACCACCAGGGCAGGCTGCAGCCACCCCAGTCTGCACCCAAGCACACTGATTTCTCCCCCCCTGCCCCTGATCGCCCACAGCACCCCTCATGCCCCCCCCCCCCTTCCCCACCCCCAAGACCCCTGTTTGCACCCAATCACCCCCCTAATCACCCATCAATCACTCCCTGTCTACACTATTTCTTTTTATTCCCTAAACTGCCCCTGGCTCCCTCCTGATCACCCCCACCCCTCAGATTCTCTCCAGACCCCCCCCCCCCCCAAGACCACCCCCTGTGTACTGTATGCTTCTATCCCCCCTGTAATAACCCACTGATCACCTGTCAATCACCTGTCAATCACCGGCTGTCACTGCCACCCATCGATCAGCCCCTAACCTGCCCCTTGCGGGCAATCTGATCACCCACCCACACCAATAGATCGCCCGCAGATCCGACATCATATCACCTCCCAAGTGCAGTGTTTACATCTGTTCTCTACCCTAAACACCCACTAATTACCCATCAATCACCCATCAATCACCCCCTATCACCACCTGTCACTGTTACCCATCAGATCAGACCCATGCTGAGTGGGAGACATATCTCTGTAAATGGACAATTGTGTGTAAAAAAAAATCAAAAATTGTCATTTACAGAGATATTTCTCCCACCCAGCATGGGTATGTGTAAAAATACACCCCAAAACACATTATACTACTTCTCCTGAGTACGGCAATACCACATGTGTGGCACTTTTTTGCAGCCTAACTGCGCTAAGGGGCCCAAAGTCCAATGAGCACCTTTAGGCTTTACAGGGGTGCTTACAATTAGCACCCCCCAAAATGCCAGGACAGTAAACACACCCCACAAATTACCCCATTTTGGAAAGTAGACACTTCAAGGTAATTAGAGAGGAGCATAGTGAGTCCGTGGCTGATTTCATTTTTTTTTTGTCGCAAGTTAGCAGAAATGGAAACTTTTTTTTCTTTTTTGTCACAAAGTGTCATTTTCCGCTAACTTGTGACAAAAAAGAAAATCTTCTATGAACTCACCATGCCTCTCAGTGAATACTTTGGGATGTCTTCTTTCCAAAATGGGGTCATTTGGGGGGTATTTATACTATCCTGGAATTCTAGCCCCTCATGAAACATGACAGGTGGTCAGAAAAGTCATAGATGCTTCAAAATGGGAAAATTCACTTTTTGCACCATAGTTTGTAAACGCTATAACTTTTACCCAAACCAACCAATATAGGCTGAATGGGTTTTTTTTTTGATCAAAAACATGTTTGTCCACATTTTTCGTGCTGCATGTATACAGAAATTTTACTTTATTTGAAAAATGTCAGCACAGAAAGTTAAAAAAAATATTTTTTTTGCCAAAATTCATGTCTTTTTTGATGAATATAATAAAAAGTAAAAATCGCAGCAGCAATCAAATAGCACCAAAAGAAAGCTTTATTAGTGACAAGAAAAGGAGCCAAAATTCATTTAGGTGGTAGGTTGTATGAGCGAGCAATAAACCGTGAAAGCTGCAGTGGTCTGAATGGAAAAAAAGGGTCTGGTCCTTAAGGGGGGTAAAGCCCACGGTCCTCAAGTGGTTAAGTATTTCTGATGTACAGCATATAGTATAGCCAAAATCTGTAGAAAACCACTACCTCTTCTACCTCAACCAGAGGTGCTGGACACCAACCAACAGTAGAAATTTTTTCAAATGAAGTCTGCAAACTCCAGGATAGAATGGTCCTAAAGTTTTGACACACTGCATTTGTCAATTTAATTGCTGTATCTCTCATTGTCAACAATGCCTTTGCAGTGGCACAATAAGCACATATTTAGAATTTTTCAGGGTTGGACCCATTACAATGTTGTAACTTCTTAAAGTACAATCTCCCTAGCAGAACCTGTACCGATTCCAACCTACATAACTAACGTTTGGAACAAATGCTGGATCCAAACATGAAACCCTTTGGAAGCCGCTACAGGGATTGAAGTTCAATTCATACATGTCCTCCTCTGCTCCTTAACCACTTGAGGACCGCAGTGTTGAACCCCCCTAAAAACCAGGCTAGTTTTTGCTTAATTGGCCACTGCAGCTTTAAGGCCTAGCTACAGGGCTGCACAACTCAGCACACAAGTGATTCCCCCCCCCCCTTTTTTTGTATCCCCACCAACAGAGCTTCCTGTTGGTGGTGGAGGGGTCTGACTGCTGCCCCAGTGTGTTTTTTTTTCTGTAAATATTTGTTATTTTTGTTTAATACATTTTCACATTTATTTTTTTCCCCCTAACTGCCACCCTACCCCCAGCCAGCTAATCACGGTGATCGGCTGTCATAGGCTTCCGCCTATGAGAGCCGATCTCTCTCCTGTGTCCCAGGGGGACAGCCGTGTCACAGGGCTGTCCCCAGTATAGTGCTGCTGTAGATCGCATCACTGTACATGGTAATTAGATGGCTTTCTGAGTGGCGGTGGCCTCTGGGAGAATGAGGGCAGGGTGGAGCTCCGCCTACCAAGCAGAGAAGCTGATGCGCTCGCGATCTCCTGCAAACCACTGCTCCAGGACCTTACGCCAATCGTTGTTAGGTGGTCCTGGGGCTGCCACGTCCATCGGCGTGACGTGGTCGGCAAGCGGTTAAAGAAGAATACACATGGCCGGGGGCTGACTCTCAGTCACCCGGAAATGAAACTAACCCACGGCGGGGACCACAGGACACTCAAGGAACGGCGTGGACACAGGACGGCTGCAGAGGGCTTGGGGAAGCCCCCTTTTCCAGGGGTAAGGTTGCCTTTAAATGGCTTTTTACTTATAAGATGTGAAAATATCACCAAGGAGAATACCTAGGAGGAGAAGTTAATTGGTTCAGGACCAATATCAGAATTAAATCTGACTCAGACCACTTGAAATAGATGCACCAGTTTCCATTTGAATGAGGCACAGCATAAAATAAATACACCTGCATTGTCTTTTTGGGTAATCAGGAGTTTCAAGGACAAAGAAGAAAATGTAAAAGCTTTGAATGCTCTATTAAATAATAAGCAGTTGTTCTACTCATCCTTATTTAACTATTTTCCTTCTGATTCCCTAACACTACTAACCCCCGGCCTTTTCCCCAGCTACTGGAATGGGTAGGCCTTTAACCTGTGCCACATGAAAACATTCAGTTTGCCATTGTTAATGGCAACAGGACATTTGAATGTGTCACTCGTTACGGCTGCCGCAGGTGTGAGCGAACTGCCGCACGTTCCCGCTGAGACTGACACGTTTGGTGGATGCAAACAGGTGTTCCCTGAGCCAATCAAAGTGTTGTTACAGGAAAGATCATTGACTTTTCATTGAAGCTATGAGCTTTCCTTTACAAATACTTTTTGTGTGCTTTAAACTCCCTTCAAAGCACACAGAATAGTGTGTGTGGGAACATCTAGAAGTAAAAAAAATAAATAAAAAATACACCTTTTACACTACATTTTACACTATATAAATAAAATAACATACATTTAAACCCTCCTCCCCTCCCCCTCCCCCCCATTGTTACCAAAAATAATAAATAATGAAATAATGTAAACATTGTAATAACTGAAAGAAATGGGCAAATACAATGTGTGGGTTTTATTTACAGAACATTATTTATTTTAAAACTATTAGAATTGGAGAATTGTTCATTTTTTCCCTTTAAAATGAATAAAAAGTAAAGTAATTAATGAAAATAAATATCACCCCCAAGAAGCCCAATTTGTGGTGAAAAAACAACAAGGTATCAATCATTTCAGTATGATAAGTAGTAGTAAAATTATTGACAAATAAAAGGGAGGAGTGCTGACAGGTGAAAACTGCTCTGGTCCGTTAGGGTAAAAATCCCTTGGTGGTGAAGTGGTTAAACACTCTCCAGCAGGTGTCTCCTGTTGCTTACCTGCGAATGGCCTCGACCAAGCAGCGATGATGAGCTGACAATCCTCATTGTCCAGCTCTATAGTCACGCTACTTCTCAGATCTGCTACCTTTGCTGTACTTCCAGATTGTGCTGAGTGAAGCTGCTTTGTGCTGTAAACTGCGGGAATGCCTGGGAAATACAGCCAGGAAAAGTCATTTCATCCAAGACCGCTATCTGACCTCTGTTTCACCCACAGCACTCATAAGGCCCGATGTGATGGGAAATCTATTGTTTATCTCTCTCTACACCCACTACATATTTTTTTATACATGTGCAATTAAAACAAAGTACTCTTAGGGGTATCCGAATAAAAGGGTGAAATCCTAGTCTCTTAATACTTGCCTGGGCAATTGGCATTTCTGCATACAGTACTGGATGATTCCATATTCTGTTGTCATTACAGACTGTTACTCAAAGCAAACTGCATCTCCCTATTGCAGCTGTATTATTATTATTAGGGATGTTCATTTGGATTCCACGGAATTGTAATTTCGGCATTTCTGATCGGAATTCGGAAAATGGAAATCGAAAATCCGTGGAAATACGGTTTACGGCAACTCTGTGATTTTAGTTCAATCACAGAACTCAAAAGCATTGGACCAATCTGAGAATGCAGAATTTTTCTGCAAGTATCGGATCTCTGCTGTAATTTTAAATCAATCACAATTGATTTTTTTCCTTTTTTTTTTTTTTTTGCATTCTCTGATGCAAGAAATGAATTATAAAGCACTGATTAGAAATCGGAAAAGGGGGAAATTGGAAAAAAAGAAATTGGAGAAAGGGAAATTGGCAGAAATCGGAGTTTCTGCAGAACCGGAAATGGTCCTTTCCGACAATCCCTAATTAATAGTATTCTGTATTTATATAGCTCTGACATCTTCTGCAGCCCTGTACAGAGTATACAGTCTTGTCCCTTAACTGCCCCTCAGAGGGGCTCACAATCTAATCCTTACCATAGTCATGTGTCCTTTAAAGGTCTAGGGCCAGTTTAGGGGAAAGCCAAATAACTTATTAGTATGTTTTTGGGATGTGGGTGGAAAGTGGAGTACCAGGACCAAACCCACACAGACACGGGGAGAACATACAAACTCCCTGCAGATAGTGCTGTGGCTGGCTTTAGACCCAGGCACCCAGCGATGCAATTTTTATCATAACAATCACTCTGCATTGGAAGAGGGCTGCGTCCAATGTCTGGGCATGGAATCATCCAATCAGGGAAGTTTTTCCATCGAGGGCGGACCCAATCTGGAGACGTGTAAGAGGGCTCCTCTTACTGATAGGTAGGGATGGCCAGTGGGATGCTAATAATTCTCACACTGCAATGTTGGTTTGGTATTTTTTCAAGCTGTGTACATTTTTATAAAATAACACATTTTGCATCATCTTGGTATTATTTACACCTCATTGACCATCCCTGTTGATAGTTAAATATCACAGGAACTTGGAAAGTTCATAAAGATAAAAGTTAAAGATAAATTCCACTACTCTGTACATTAAAGGGCAACTGAAGCGAGAGGGATATGGAGGCTGACATATTTTTTTTTTCCTTTTAAGCAATACCAGTTGCCTGGCTATCCTGCTAATCCCCTACCTCTAATACATTTAGCCATAGACCCTGAACAAGCATGCAGTAGATCAGGTGTTTCTGACATTATTATCAGATCTGAAAGATTAGCTTCATGCTTGTTTCTGGCATTATTAAGGTGGCCATACATGGTACAATTTTTTTTTTTTCGATTAGATAATTTAGTTCGATTATTCTGTTAGATCGAATATAAAGATTTTTTCAGCATGTCCGATCAGATTTTTCTTGAAAAAACAGGATAATCGTTCGAATTTCTCGATCGAAAAAAATAATTATTTTCAACTTTCATTCGATTCGATCATTTAGATTGAATGAATGGGAAAAACAAAGTTTTTATTGTATCGTGTATGGGCATCATTAGAAACTACTGCATCCTAATAGACCGATCCAGCAGGCCTGCCAGGCAACTGGTGTTGTGTAAAAGGAAATAAATATGGCAGCCTCCATATATTTCTCACGTCAGTTGTCCTTTAAAGCAAACCTGTGAGGTATGAATAGGGTTAATTTAAGTACCTCAGGAGGGGAAGCCTCTGGATCTTAAAGATCCCCCACCCTCCTCCTCCAGCTTGCCACTCCAGTGCTAGGGCCCATGAAGCTCTTGGCCATGCTCCTGAATGAGAACGAGTGCAGCCTCACACAGTAGCATGCTGCCATCACTCTGCCATGGCAGAAAAAGCTGAGCCCGTTCAGCTCTGTGCTAGTGTGCATGTCTATGCCTGTGCAGTGCAGCCAAGCTCTGTTGCCAAACCCTTTTGGCTTAAAGGATACCCGAAGTGACATGTGACATGATGAGATAGACATGGGTATGTACAGTGCCTAGCACACAAATAACTATGCTGTGTAACTTTTTTTCTTTCTCTGCCTGAAAGAGTTAAATATCAGGTATGTAAGTGGCTGACTCAGTCCTGACTCAGACAGGAAGTGACTACAGTGTGACCCTCACTGATAAGAAATTCCCCTTTTACCTCTTTCTTTCTCTCAGAAGCCATTTTCTGCTAAGAAAGTGTTTTATAGTTGTAATTTCTTATCCGTGAGGGTCACACTGTAGTCACTTCCTGTCTGAGTCAGGACTGAGTCAGCCACTTGCATACCTGATATGTAACTCTTTCAGGCAGAGAAAGAAAAAAAGGAACACAGCATAGTTATTTGTGTGCTAGGCACTGTACTTACACATGTCTATCTCATCATGTCACATGTCACTTCGGGTATCCTTTAAGTGGGGTTCCGGCACTGGAACAATAGGGGAGTATTTACTTCTACTGAGCTAAGTACCCAAATTAGGAACTTTTCCCCTTCAGATACACTTTAAGCTGAGTACACGTGTACAATGTATGTTTTCTGGCAAGGAGTCATTTTCACATCGAAAATCTTATTTTCCAATCTAGAAAATTTTCGCAAAAAATAGCTTGTCTTTTTGAATTTTTGAGTTTTTCAATATTTTTACAGTGAAAACGCTTAAAAACGATATGTTTAACGTGACTATTTTTCCACGGAAAACAATAGTTTTTACTGTGAAAATTCTTGAAAAATGCAAAAAATATTTTTTACTTATAACTTATTTTTGATGGCATTTGCACTTGAAAATTGAATTTACCATTATTTTCATGAAAATTGATGCAAAAAGAATATTTGCACTTTCGCTCATTACTGCAAGGGAGCGAGGCTTCAGGTGAGAGTTTGGGTAGAGATCTGTACAGACACCTCACTAGCCTACAGCCTTGCTTCGGATTGGTGAGGAGGGTCAATGAAGTGATGCACAATAGAGTTGCCAGAGATCTACTGCAGTAGATTCACAACCGCTACAGTGAGGATGGTCAGGGGCCGCTGAACACATGCTAGCTTCTCAACCGAGATGACCCCACCAGCAGCTACTGCAGAGAACCTAAGTACATGTGTACGCAGCATGGGGAATGCCTGGCTAGTTTTAATTACAGGTCTTCATGTCCTACTCCCCAAGACTACAGGTTTCTGTATTGAAGTCACAAAGCTTCATGGAGGTCCCAGGGACAGGAAGTAGGGAGCAGATGCTGCTATAATACCCCCAAAAGGCGTATAAACCCGTTCAATACAATTTAAGACTAATAAAAAAAATTATATATACCGGTATATATATATATTTTTAGTCAATGCTGCAAAACAAATAGATATTAATGATTTGAATGAATCTCCCCAATCCTGCATCAGTACCTTCCTCGGCAGCATAAATGCCAGTCAGAAAATCATAAAAAGCATATGGCCCTGTCACCACAACATGGTGCAGGGTTAGGGCTGGTTCAGATGGACGAATGCAGAGTGTTTAAAGCCAGCGTTCGGGGCTTGGTGTTAAACGCTCCCATTCAAGTGAATGGGAGCGTTTGTACCAAGCTTTCAAGCACGTTTACACGAACACGGCGTTTGGGTCCCGATTTTTCCCTGGCGTTCCAGGAGCCCCTGGAAGCTACATGTAGGTTCCAGGGGTGGTTAACCGCGACGGCTAATGTCCCCCTAGGGGAAGAAAAAACGGGACCGCATCCAAACGCAACACAAACGCGACGCCAACGAACGCGACGCCTCCAAACGTCCATCTGAACCAGCCCTAATATGAAGCCTTATTTATGCAATGCTGGCATCACACACAACCAGTGTAAAACCAGCCTTAAAGGACAACTGTTGTAAGAATATGGAGGCTGCCATATTTATTTCCTTTTAAAGCGGAATATAACCCTGCATTTCAACTTTGCTCTAAAACATTATTTACAGTATATTATATGCAACCAGCATTTTTTTTTACTAGACCAGCATTGGAAGGGTTACACAGGGCTTTAAAGTCCCTAGAGATTTCTGCAGACGCATCCGAACTTGAGTTAGATACTTTTTGTTTACATAAATGTATCTAAGTGTTTATTGTGACTCATCTCTCTCACTGAGAAGGAGTTGGAGGACAGCCAAAGAGTGTGTAACATTTCTAAATATAAAGCAGAGGGACACCAAGAGCCCCAATAGTGTAATTCGTCTTGGGGACAACAAAATAAATGAGAAGTTAAAATTATACTCACAAACCAGGGTTACCAATAGGCAACCACTGTATAGGCAGGTGGGGAGAACAATCCTGACCCCACTCAGGAATAAAAAGTCGCTCTCTGTAGACAGGAAGATAGGGTAACAACCCTCCACCCAGGGTGGACTCAATGTAGTGTACAAGATACAGAGGCGCCAAAAGAATAAAAGGTAATTAAATGAACTTAAAAAACCAACTGGTTAAACAGAGGAGGCAGCGGTGGTCTTACCCCCTCCAAACAGACACAGGCAAGGACTGCGATTCAGACAGTCAACAATTTATTCGGAACTCCAAAAAACAATGCAACGCGTTTCACGGGCCATACATCCCGCTTCCTCAGGCAAAATACAGTAGGAGTCACAGCTGCAGAAAATACACAAACAGACAACCAGAGGCATAAAATCGTCAAAGTGCTGATATGAATACGTAAATTTACATTTTGCATTACATTTTAGTGACAAGTTGTGCGCGGGTTATAAATATTAGTTTCAGACTGATAGTAGTCTCATAGGTATGCTTGACAGCTATAGAATGGGTAGGGGGAATGTTAAAGGTGCATTGTGCTAAACAGAGTAAGACCAATGATAAATACAAACAAATATGCAAATACATAAAGTAAAAAATTGGCTGGATTTGCTGCCGGTTGTTGTGGACATCATACAGAACAACAGTGAATAGTGGGTGAAATTGGGAGAAAGGGTTGACATGGTCTAGAGGAGGAGGAGGAACAGAGGGTGTTGGAATGGCTAAAAAACAGGTGGGGTGTTTTAGGCAGCAAGTAAACAAGAGTATAAGGAGAAGGCAGACTTACCATCTGTATTATATCAGCGAGCTCGGCGCCTCTGTAATGCCAGAGGACACCTGAGTTCATTAAGTAGCATGGATCAGTATGAGGAATGTGAGAGTACTTCCGGGCGGAAGTGTGTCATAGAGGGGCGGGGCCATCATGTGTGTAAACTTTGTAAATTTTGTAAATAAAGTTGAAGAAAAAAAAAAAAAAAAAAGGAACGGCTAGAAAAATTAGTTTCGAACTGATGGAAGTCTCAAAGGTATGCTTGACCACTTTAGAATGGATAAGGGGGGGTGTAAAAAGTTGCATTGTACTGAATCAGAGTAAGACCAATGATAAATACAAACAAATATACAAGTATTCAACATAAAAATGGTAGAAAGACATGTAAAATGCATAAAATGTATAAAAATCAAAATAAAAGTTGCATATCATAAAATAAGAATAAACATATACATTATTAGAAGGATAAAAGAGAGGACTATTAAAAAAAATTAAGAAATTAAAATTTCTAAATATATACATATAACTAAATAGAATGTAACTATCTGAACGTCTGCACGGAACTTAAAACCTCTGTGTTTAACCCTTCCAATGCTGGTCTAGTAAAAAAAAATGCTTTTTGCATATAATATGCTGTAAATAATGTTTTAGAGCAAAGTTGAAATGCAGGGTTATATTCCGCTTTAAACAATACCAGTTGCCTGGCAGCCCTGTTTGTCTATTTGGCTACAGTAGTGTCTGAATAACACCAGAAACCAGCATGCAGCTAATCTTGTCAGATCTAACAATAATATCAGAAACACCTGATCTGCTGCATGCTTGTTCAGGGTCTGTTGCTAAAAGCATTAGAGGCAGAGGATCAGCAGGATAGCCAGGAAACTAGTATTGCTTAAAAGGAAATAAATATGGCAGCCTCCATATTCCTCTCACTTTAGTTATCCTTTAAGTGTTTCCTGCTCTACAAACAGTTGTATTATTTGTCGCCAGGGATGCTCAACTTCGGCTTCAGATGAAATCCGAATAGTTGTTGTTCGGATCTCATCCGGTTAAATCAAACCACCTGTGCGGGCTGGGGGGTTAATCTTACCAATCATGATGTCTTCTTAGGACCATCCCTCGGCGCCTCCCACGATGTGGTCCAAGTGGCGGTCAGGTGATTACAAACACTTCCTATTTCCGGGTTGAAGGAGGAAGTGTTTGTAGTCACGTGATGCACGTGGACCGCTTCGTGGGAGGCGTCGAGGGACGGACCTAAGAAGACTGCATGATGGGTAAGATTAACACCCCCCCCCCCCCAGGTGATTTGATTTAACTGGATGAAAGGTGAAGTTGAGCATCCCTGTTTGTTGCTGTTCCTGTCCCCTTCAGAAAGATTCCTGTCTGGACAGGAAGTGAAATCTAACACATAGAACAGCAGTAGAAAAAAAAGTCATAAAAAATGTGTAACCCTTTATCTCACTATCCAGAATTACATTGAACATTTTTTCCTGGGCTTGGACATCACTGAGAGAACCCTACACCTTGCTCCATCAGCAAACGGCGAATTCTTATTTGGTGAACTGTAGAGATCAAGCGGATTGGCCAAACCGCCTATGGAGAAAACCCTCATAAATTTGTTCCGCTCAATGCATTTTCTTATGGGGCAAATCATTTTTTCCCCGGTTAAGTGAGGGTCTCTAAAAACCTCTAATTTCTCGCTGGTTTTAATCACCAGCGACCCGCGGTGACCTTGCGCTGAAAATATTCAATATCCTATTGACTGCGCTGTTTTCCAGGGCTGGCCCGTTCAGTTTGCATTCCTGAAAAGTAAAATCATCTGTTTATGAACAATGTCTCTCATTGCTGAACTTTATAAAACCTTAGAAGAGTTTTTTTTTTTATTTTTTTTTTTCTGTGGATGCTTTTATAACACTAAATTGTATTTTTATTACATTTGATTGATTCGGCCAAGAAGGAACACAATTATGATACTGTATTTGTTTTTTCAGGTGCTGACGACAGTTTCCAAGGCTGGCTAATGGGAGGCGGTAATCAGCGTAACCGCATGTCTTATTAATGATCTATTTCTCTTCCTCCCCGCGATCCGCGTCTGCCCACAAAGCCGTGTAACTGGAAGGTTTAAGGGATTACTAAAGGCAACACCGAAAAGGTTACTTTCGGAGGAAGAGGTGGTTATTACGTTCTCAAGCATGTATTAAAATGTGCCCACATCTGCACACAAACTAGGTTATCTGCTGTTTATATAATGTTACTGCGGAACATAGACGTTTTATGGTTAGGTTAAAGTGAACCTCCGGACTAAAAATCTACTCAGCAGAACTGAAAAGGCTTGGTGTTTCTTTAACAGTTTCACAGCATCAGAACTTTGTTTTTCTTACCAAAGCATCATTTTTTGCTGCATTTTTAGCTAAGCTCCACCCATCAAAGAAAACTGACCGGGCTTTTTTTCTCTGATGCTGTGCAAAGCATGATGGGATTTCCTATGTTGTTGTTCACGTTGCCTAGCAACTGGGAGGGGTGATCAGCACACAGGACAGTTGGAACTGTGTCTCATGCTCCCTGTCACCTCCTTTCAACCAAAAAGATGGCTGCCCTCATGAAATCAAACATTTGCCTGTTCTTTTAAAACAGGGTGGGGAAGAGATCATATTGCCCATCTATTTTAATTAACATAACTAATGTAACTTAATGACAGTATGTTTGTTTAGGCTGGAGTTCCTCTTCAAACAAGGCTAAGCCATAATAGTTGGTTGCCGGTTACGATTAGATTATATAGGAGAAGATTCTAAGAATTCTGGCTTGCATTCAAATTTTTATAGCCAATTGTTTGCTGCTTTAAATTGGGCCAATCAATTCAACGTTGAATAAATTGGCATATATTTTGTTGACCAACTCAAATCATTGGCTTGTTCCTTCAGTGCGCCCCCCTTCGACTCAGAGTCTGATCCAAGTGCAGTCACAACATCTGCATCTTCTATTGCTACACTCCTGGGGAATAAGGACTTTGTCAAAAACTGGGACTAAACTCTTCTGCTAGAAAACAGGTACTTTGGTCATGTTAAAAGGATACCAGAACCAATATGAAAAAAAAAGACACGGTATGCTGTCAGGAGGGTGTGAGCCCTCACTAACCTTTCCCTCGTTTTTAACCTGTGTGCCTCCATTCCCCCCCCCCCTTTCAAGATCCCATTAGCAGCTCCCGATCCCAGCGTCCACTATGGAAATACCGCAGCGCAGAATTTCTATAGTGGACGCTGGGGTTGGGAGCTACTAACAGGGTATAGAACGAGGCACACAGGTTGTAAATGAGGGAGTGGTAAGTGAGGGCTCACACCCTCCTGACCACATATTGGGGCTTGGGCTCTGGTATCCTTTAACCACTTCCCGACCGCCTAACGCACAGAGGCGGCCGGGAAGTGGAGCCCTGAAGGACCGGCTCACCCACAGGCTCACCCTCATCCTCCGCCGGCGCCTGTCACCGCTCGCCCGCCGCAACATCCCGCCGGCTATACGGAAGCGCCGGCGGGATGTTAACCCCGCGATCGCCGCATACAAAGTGTATAATACACTTTGTAATGTTTACAAAGTGTATTATACAGGCTGCCTCCTGCCCTGGTGGTCCCAGTGTCCGAGGGACCACCAGGGCAGGCTGCAGCCACCCTAGTCTGCACCCAAGCACACTGATTTCTCCCCCCCCTGCCCCAGATCGCCCACAGCACCCATCAGACCCCCCCCTGCCCACCCCCCAGACCCCTGTTTGCACCCAATCACCCCCCTAATCACCCATCAATCACTCCCTGTCATTATCTGTCAACGCTATTTTTTTTTATCCCCCCCCCTGCTCCCTGCCCCCTCCTGATCACCCCCCACCCCTCAGATTCTCCCCAGACCCCCCCCCAGACCACCCCCCCCCTGTTTACTGTATGCATCTATCCCCCTGATCACCTGTCAATCACCTGTCAATCACCCGTCAATCACCCGTCAATCACCCCCTGTCACTGCAACCCATCAATCAGCCCCTAACCTGCCCCTTGCGGGCAATCTGATCACCCCCCCACACCAATAGATCGCCCACAGATCCGACATCAGATCACCTCCCAAATCCATTGTTTACATCTATTCTCTCCTCTAAACACCCACTAATTACCCATCAATCACCCATCAATCACCCCCTATCACCACCTGTCACTTTTACCTATCAGATCAGACCCTAATCTGCCCCTTGCGGGCACCCAATCACCCGCCCACACGCTCAGATTGCCCTCTGACCCCCCCTTATCAATTCACCAGTGCATTCATTACATCTGTTCTTCCCTGTAATAACCCACTGATCACCTGTCAATCACCTGCCAATCACCTATCACCCATCAATCACCCCCTGTCACCCCCTGTCACTGCCACCCATCAATCAGCCCCTAACCTGCCCCTTGCGGGCAATCTGATCACCCACCCACACCATTAGATCGCCTGCAAACCCGCCGTCAGATTACCTCCCAAATGTATCGTTTACATCTGTTATCTTCTCTAAACACCCACTAATTACCCATCAATCACCTATCAATCACCCCCTATCACCACCTGTCACTGTTACCTATCAGATCAGACCCTAATCTGCCCCTAGCGGGCACCCAATCACCCGCCCACACGCTCAGATTGCCCTCAGACCCCCCCCCCCCCCTTATCAATTCGCCAGTGCATTAATTACATCTGTCCTTCCCTGTAATAACCCACTGATCACCTGTCAATCACCTGCCAATCACCTATCACCCATCAATCATCCCCTGTCACTGCCACCCAACAATCAGCCCCTAACCTGCCCCTTGCGGGCAATCTGATCACCCACCCACACCAATAGATCGCCCGCAGATCCGACATCAGATCACCACCCAAGTGCAGCGTTTACATCTATTCTCTCCTCTAAACATCCACTAATTACCCATCAATCACCCATCAATCACCCCCTATCACCACCTGTCACTGTTACCCATCAGATCAGACCCTAATCTGCCCCTTGCGGGCACCCAATCACCCGCCTACACGCTCAGATTGCCCTCAGACCCCCCCTTATCAATTCGCCAGTGCAATATTTACATCTGTCCTTCCCTGTAATAACCCACTGATCACCTGTCAATCACCTGCCAATCACCTATCACCCATCAATCACCCCCTGTCACTGCCACCCATCAATCACCCGCTGTCACTGCCACCCATCAATCAGCCCCTAACCTGCCCCTTGCGGGCAAACTGATCACCCACCCACACCAATAGATCGCCCGCAGATCCGACATCAGATCACCACCCAAGCGCAGTGTTTCCATCTATTCTCTACCCTAAACACCCACTAATTACCCATCAATCACCCCCTGTCACTGCTACCTATCAGATTAGACCCCTATCTGCCCCTAGGGCACTCAATCACCCGCCCACACCCTCAGAATGCCCTCAGACCCCAGCCCTGATCACCTCGCCAGTGCATTGCTTGCATCTATTCCCCCCTCTAATCACACCTTGAGACACCCATCAATCACCTCCTGTCACCCCCCTAGCACTCCTATCCATCAGATCAGGCCCAATACAACCTGTCATCTAAAAGGCCACCCTGCTTATGACCGGTTCCACAAAATTCGCCCCCTCATAGACCACCTGTCATCAAAATTTGCAGATGCTTATACCCCTGAACAGTCATTTTGAGACATTTGGTTTCCAGACTACTCACGGTTTTGGGCCTGTAAAATGCCAGGGCAGTATAGGAACCCCACAAGTGACCCCATTTTAGAAAAAAAGACACCCCAAGGTATTCTGTTAGGTGTATGACGAGTTCATAGAAGATTTTATTTTTTGTCAAAAGTTAGCGGAAATTAATTTTTATTGGTTTTTTTTCACAAAGTGTAATTTTTCACTAACTTGTGACAAAAAATAAAATCTTCTATGAACTCGCCATACACCTAACGGAATACCTTGGGGTGTCTTCTTTCTAAAATGGGGTCACTTGTGGGGTTCCTATACTGCCCTGGCATTTTAGGGGCCCTAAACCGCGAGGAGTAGTCTAGAAAACAAATGCTTCAAAATGATCTGTGAATAGGACGTTGGGCCCCTTAGCGCACCTAGGCTGCAAAAAAGTGTCACACATGTGGTACCGCCGTACTCAGGAAAAGTAGTATAATGTGTTTTGGGGTGTATTTTTACACATACCCATGCTGGGTGGGAGAAATTTCTATGTAAATGGACAATTGTGTGTAAAAAAAAATCAAACAATTGTCATTTACAGAGATATTTCTCCCACTTAGCATGGGTATGTGTAAAAATACACCCCAAAACACATTATACTACTTCTCCTGAGTACGGCGGTACCACATGTGTGGCACTTTTTTACACCCTAAGTACGCTAAGGGGCCCAAAGTCCAATGAGTACCTTTAGGATTTCACAGGTCATTTTTGTTTCAAGACTACTCCTCGCGGTTTAGGGCCCCTAAAATGCCAGGGCAGTATAGGAACCCCACTAATGACCCCATTTTAGAAAGAAGACACCCCAAGGTATTCCGTTAGTAGTATGGCGAGTTCATAGAAGATTTTATTTTTTGTCACAAGTTAGCGGAAATTGATTTTAATAGTTTTTTTTCACAAACTTGTGACAAAAAATAAAATCTTCTATGAACTCGCCATACTACTAACGGAATACCTTGGGGTGTCTTCTTTCTAAAATGGGGTCATTAGTGGGGTTCCTATACTGCCCTGGCATTTTAGGGGCCCTAAACCGCGAGGAGTAGTCTTGAAACAAAAATGACCTGTGAAATCCTAAAGGTACTCATTGGACTTTGGGCCCCTTAGTGCAGTTAGGGTGCAAAAAAGTGCCACACATGTGGTATCGCCGTACTCGGGAGAAGTAGTATAATGTGTTTTGGGGTGTATTTTTACACATACCCATGCTGGGTGGGAGAAATACCTCTGTAAATGACAATCTTTTGATTTTTTTACACACAATTGTCCATTTACAGAGGTATTTCTCCCACCCAGCATGGGTATGTGTAAAAATACACCCCAAAACACATTGTACTACTTCTCCCGAGTATGGCGATACCACATGTGTGGCACTTTTTTGCACCCTAACTGCGCTAAAGGGCCCAAAGTCCAATGAGTACCTTTAGGATTTCACAGGTCATTTTGAGAAATTTCGTTTCAAGACTACTCCTCACGGTTTAGGGCCCCTAAAATGCCAGGGCAGTATAGGAACCCCACAAATGACCCAATTTTAGAAAGAAGACACCCCAAGGTATTCCGTTAGTAGTATGGCGAGTTCATAGAAGATTTTATTTTTTGTCACAAGTTAGCGGAAATTGATTTTAATTGTGTTTTTTCACAAAGTGTCATTTTCCGCTAACTTTTGACAAAAAATAAAATCTTCTATGAACTCACCATACTCCTAACGGAATACCTTGGGGTGTCTTCTTTCTAAAATGGGGTCATTTGTGGGGTTCCTATACTGCCCTGGCATTTTAGGGGCCCTAAACCGTGAGGAGTAGTCTTGAAACGAAATTTCTCAAAATGACCTGTGAAATCCTAAAGGTACTCATTGGACTTTGGGCCCTTTAGCGCAGTTAGGGTGCAAAAAAGTGCCACACATGTGGTATCGCCGTACTCAGGAGAAGTAGTATAATGTGTTTTGTGGTGTATTTTTACACATACCCATGCTGAGTGGGAGAAAGATCTCTGTAAATGGACAATTGTGTGTAAAAAAAATTAACAAATTGTCATTTACAGAGATATTTCTCCCACCCAGCATGGGTATGTGTAAAAATACACCCCAAAACACATTATACTACTTCTCCTGAGTACGGCAATACCACATGTGTGGCACTTTTTTGCAGCCTAACTGCGCTAAGGGGTCCAAAGTCCAATGAGCACCTTTAGGCTTTACAGGGGTGCTTACAATTTAGCACCCCCCAAAATGTCAGGACAGTAAACACACCCCACAAATGACCCCATTTTGGAAAGTAGACCCTTCAAGGTATTCAGAGAGGGGCATGGTAAGTCCGTGGCAGATTTCATTTTTTTTTGTCGCAAGTTAGAAGAAATGGAAACTTTTTTTTTTTTTTTCTCACAAAGTGTCATTTTCCGCTTACTTGTGACAAAAAATAATATCTTCTATGAACTCACTATGCCTCTCAGTGAATACTTTGGGATGTCTTCTTTCCAAAATGGGATCATTTGGGGGGTATTTATACTATCCTGGAATTCTAGCCCCTCATGAAACATGACAGGGGGTCAGAAAAGTCAGAGATGCTTGAAAATGGGAAAATTCACTTTTTGCACCATAGTTTGTAAACGCTATAACTTTTACCCAAACCAATAAATATACACTGAATGGTTTTTTTTTTATCAAAAACATGTTTGTCCACATTTTTCGCGCTGCATGTATACAGAAATTTTACTTTATTTGAAAAATGTCAGCACAGAAAGTTAAAAAAATCATTTTTTTGCCAAAATTCATGTCTTTTTTGATGAATATAATAAAAAGTAAAAATCGCAGGAGCAATCAAATAGCACCAAAAGAAAGCTTTATTAGTGACAAGAAAAGGAGCCAAAATTCATTTAGGTGGTAGGTTGTATGAGCGAGCAATAAACCGTGAAAGCTGCAGTGGTCTGAATGGAAAAAAAGTGGCCGGTCCTTAAGGGGTAGAAAGCCCTAGGTCCTCAAGTGGTTAAAGGGGCACTACAGTAAAATTTAGGCTACTGGGATTACCCTAGTAGCATGTTTCTAATAGTGGGAGCAACACATATTAGGTAAAGTATCTATCTAGTTTACAAAGGTTGGCAGGATAGGATAATGTATAGCACCTCTTTCAGATCCTGGCTTCGTTAGAAAGCGTCCTTCTCTGCTCAGCTAACCGCTGGTCCGCTATTTCTCTACTCTTCTCTTCTCCATGAGTGAGATAAAAGCCTGTTCTGTGAGGTGGTATCTATCAGCATCATCAGATATCTTAGGTAAATAAACAAACAGCTTCCTGTTTACCTTGGATATCTGTACTTGCTGCTGATGGAGCCAGCCATAACAGGCTTCTATCTCACACACAGGAGAGAAGGAGAGAAATAGCTGTTGGCTGAACAGAGGAGGACCTCACATTTCTCTAAGTGATGGACAGGATTTATAAGAGGTGCTATAAATTATCCTATCATGCCGATATTTGCAGATACACTACCTAATATGTGTTGCTCTCATTATTACAAACATGCTACTAGGGTTATCCCATTAGCCTAAATGTCCCTGTAGTGCCCCTTTAAGGCTCTTTCATATGGGCAGCTGAAGGTGGTGAATTCAACGCCTTCAGCTTAAGGTGGTGAATTCAACACCTGTCAGCTGGTCTCTTGCACTGCCCAGGGGCTTGTTAGCACTTAGCACTTGGTACCAGCAGTAGACAAATGACCCACCCCAACAATTGAGTCCTATCCGATAATTAAACATGTTGCGGTTCTCTGCCACTGTCAAGCACTGGCACGTGTGGTGGTACGAATGTTGGCATTTGGCTGCATTTTAATTGCACCCAAATGGTGCTCATAGGTGGCAGACAGGACAGTGAACTGCCCAACAAGGAGCATAATTCCAGCCCATCTGAAAGACACCTTACTGCAGTAATTGCTAAGCTCACTTAAGGAGACAATCTATCTCTAGTCTTTTAAGTCCCACTCTATCTGGCAGTATGCCTATATAAAGCAAAATAGCCAGAATAAAATGCAAACTGTTCAGTTTCACCCCTAAATAATGCAAAATATGCAATAGTCTAAACACAACAAAGTGGGCTTTTTAAAGGAACAATTTCACTCTTTATTCTTCACTCATAAGTCTTGTCAGTTGCGGTTATAGGGTGTAGACCCAATTCAGAAATCCAATTGAACAGAAAGATTGCCTGACACGTGTTTCGCGGCCAAACTGCGGCTTCCTCAGAGGCACACAATATGCATAAGCATCAGGTGTAGGTCAATATAATGGATACCCCAGCCACAATCTAGAAAGACAGAATATAGAAGTCATCCATGCCGACTCCCCACGATGGGACTAGCAGGCTGTTTATGGAGCAGAGCTCCGTAACTAAAGTGGGGATGCGCGCGTTAGCAATGCTACTGCACATATTCCACTAATTTAAAGAGAAACTCCGACCAAGAATTTAACTTTATCCCAATCAGTAGCTGATACCCCCTTTTACATGACAAATCTATTGCATTTCACAAACAGACCATCAGGGGGCGCTGTATGACTGATATTGCGGTGAAACCCCTCCCACAAGAAGCTCTGAGTACCGCGGTACTCTGGGCAAACTGCCACAATGTAACAATGTTCACAGACAGGAATTAGCTGTTTACAGCTGTCTGTAACAGCCAAAACAGCTAGAAACAGCTACATAACCTGCCCACAGTAACAATGTCACCATGTAATACATGTCAGAATGTGAATCTGGGAGAGGAAAGATTTTACAATGAGCAAATACTGATTAAATCATTTATACATAATTATTGTAAAAATGAAGCACTTTTTTTATTACATTATTTTCACTGGAGTTCCTCTTTAAGTTTCTCTTTAAGACATACATTCCCCAATATAAAGCTGACAAAGTCGCAAAAAATATCTCACATTAGTGCATAGACTAAGAAATCACACCAGCAGACCAAAAATGCCTAAACCACAATAAGTCATTCCAAATATCTGTATAAGACGTTATTAAACATACAGTATATGTTGTGGAATGGATTAAAGCCAAAGTTCTGGCACAGTTTTTTTTTTTATACACATTTAATAGAACATTTATATGAATTATGCATAAAAAAGTTAGTAAAAAAAAAGTTGTAAAAAAACTGCAATAAAATACTAAAATTCCTTACAGCATGAATTCACAGCTTCTCATTTCCGTCTCAACAACTCCAGCCATCTGCCCAAACTATCCCCCTTACCCCACCCCCTTCCTGCACCACTCCCTCCCAGCAAGTCTGAAGTCATGATGGGCTAAAGCGTGCCATACACTGCACAGTTTTCATTGTACTATTTGAGCAACCGAAAACGTCTTTGTACTGTTATGCTAGTAGCAAAAAAGTTTCTGTACCGTGTTAGACAAACAAATTATATAGGTAGAAAAATTCGGATTCATGCCACCTTATGTAACATGATTGATTTGGCTTCATGATCTTCAGAAACCTGCTGGATTTCATGTATGGTTGCACTAACTCACTGGCTCCTGCCTGCTGATCGCCTGACACCTAACGGATAAACAGTAACCAGCACAACTGCCATCTTCATGTTTGCTATTTCCCTGCATCAGTGTTTTACTTCAGCTTACATCTGGAAATATGCCTGAAGAAGGGGACTAGATCCCAGAAAGCTTGCATCATTTAACTCTATTAGTTAGACATTAAATGGTATTATTTTTTACAAAACCTTGTTTTTTTTTCTACCTATATATACTGTTATGCTAGGTATACACACTAATAGATTATTGGTAGATCAACCAAACAATCACTATCGATTGTTTATTACCGGTATTTCCACATTGCACCATTACCATTAGCTTTGTATTATTAGAATAGGACCCACAGGATGTAAAGCACATAGCTATGTCTCAGAGCAATACAGGGTTGCAGGCTGGACCAAGTTACAGAGGAGATAGTCAGCTGTTCATAACTGCCAGACGTAACAGGTGGCTTTTCAGTTTGGACTTGCCTCTAGGGATGGAGATGTCCTGATTGGGTGTGGCAGGGAGTTCCTAAGTGTATGGGAAGCATGACAAAAGGCTCTGTCCCCAAAGCTTTCGAGGTGGACTCTGGAGGTGCCCAAGTCAGTAGATCCTTTTAGCTAAGAATGTGTGTGTTTTTTTTGGGGGGGGGGGGGGAGGGAGAGGTTAGATCCTTCACCTATCCATTGCCCAAATTTTGTGAGGATTATGATATCCAGGTGCAGGTGGCTGCACATTCCATGGTAACCCCGTGGTGGGGGAAGGGTGAAGCTTAGGTGGGGGACGCCATGATTTGTAGTTACGTCCCTGAGAAGAGCCCCTAGTCTGTAGAGTTCAGGCCCTATTGTGAAGAACATGCAATCAGTTTTTCATGTTATGTTGCCTCTGTGAAACTTACAGGTATCTGAATCATATTTCTTGTGTGTGGCCATAGGCTAGCTTGTAAAGCATAAGCATCGTCGCTAGTTGGGTTAAACATTTGTTCTTTTATCTCACACTATTCCCAATTCAATTCACTTTTCTCCAAAGCTTTCTTCATGGACATCATTTTTCTTTTTCAAAATTTTCAGCACTTTGCAATTGAAAAAGTATCAAAGGCTCGACAATGTGTATGATTGTTTTAATACTATGCTGTAAAAGTTAAACATTTTAATAACATTTTTTTCAAAGAGAAAAAGTACGAAAGGGTGAGTGAAAAAAGTACTATCAATATTATTCTGTGTATTTTCTTCTTTGCTGGAGGCTTATATTATAGGGGCCTTATGCAATTACTTGTTTCTCTTTCTTCTAGGTGATATTTTCAAAAGTGTCAATAAAATGCTCTTTAAACCACCAGCAAGCAAAAAAAATACTCAAAATAATTTTGATAGCACTTTTTTCACCTACTTTTTGGTACTTTTACAGTTGCAAAGTGTTGAAAAGTTATTTTACATAGAAGATTAAAAATAATTTCCTAGGAGAAAATTTTAGAGAAAAAGTTAATTGCATATAGGCCAAGGTGTGAAATTACCACCTAAGAGAAAACTTAGAAGAAAGCGTGAATTGAATAAGGGCCAAGGACAGCTTTGTCTGCTGGGGTAAATCATGGGATATACTTTTTTAGCATAATATAATGGATGAGAGTGGACACAGATACATAGTTTGCAGGGGTGTAACTACTATGTATTAGGCCAGTGATGGCTAACCTTGGCACTCCAGCTGTGACAAAACTACAAATCCCATCATGCCTCCCCGAGTTATGCTTAGAGCTGTCAGAGTATTGCAGTGCCTCATTGGACTTGTAGTTCCATCACAGCTGGAGTGCCAAGGTTAGCCATCACTGTATTAGGCCTTCTATAAAAAAAATAATTCATGGGGCCCCTAGGTCTATAGCTTCCCTCATCATGCAGAGTTGTGCAGGGAGCGGTATATTTACCCGCGCAGATCCGCGGTGCTGGAGTGCACTACTCTGCACATGAATGGGGGGTGCAAAGCCTTTGGGCCCCCCCCCTGCAATTGTGGGGGTCACAGGGGCTATTGTTCTACCCTTGACAGTTTGGGAAGGTTTTGCATGCTGCTGTTCATGTTTGTTGATCATGATTTAACAAGGGGTTTAGGCTAAAGTGTCAAATAAATTATTTTGAGCAGTGTTGACCTTTGAAAACACTGAACGATTTCTCGGGAAAGCTATCGAGCCCAAATAACATTTCCCCCTCTGTTGAACCCTACGTAAAATACTATGGTCCGCCCAAAAGATTCTTTAAACTTGTCTTCAGAATGATGACATAAGCTGGCAGATATATTTAATTCATAAGATGTATTTATTTCTCAAAGCCGACTCCTAGAACAAAGACTGCCAGACCTTTCCAACAATGTGCTGTAAATGATATTTCTGAAACATGTATAATGGAGTATGGCATTTACAAAACACTTCAGCCCGGAGCATAACACGGCCATAAATCTCGGCGCTTGTTACCGCCGTGCGCAGTCCGTGATCTCACAGGGCGGATACAATCAAGAGACGAAGCTTAAATAGTTTTCCTTAATTTGCTTTTGTTTTACCTGGTTCGGCGGCTAATTAGTATGGTCAATATTTACCCATTGGAATCAATCAAGCGGTTCGGTATTGATTCTTTTCTTCCTTAAACTGATTGTCAATAGAATAACCGTCCGCGATGCAACTGAAACTGGAACAGTAAAATCCCCTGGTTGAGGTTCGCTTACTTCATAAGCGCTGATTACATGTACAGCTCTGCTCCAGTTGATTTGCTACATGATAACAAATTTTAAGAATAGAGTCCTTTTTTTTTAGACCTAAATGATTAATTTACATACTTTCACTGTTCTCTAGTGTCCCATCATGTGACTGCTTAGCTTCCTCCACTGTCAGAAAGCTACAGAAAACAGCAGAAAAACTTTAGCATGGTAAGTAAACAAAGGAGGTGCTGTGCTGATTTTGAGTAAAGGTGGCCCCCGGGAGGCTAAAGCTTGGCTCAAGGGATGATTTTCTATAGATTGCAGGGAGGTAGCTGCTCTGCTACGCACAAAACCCTGACCCAGAATCAGGTTGTATAGAAATGATTTAGCACCGGGTTCTCAAAAAACATGCAATGTGCTCCCGGAGGGAGGGAGCCCACTTCAATCCACGCTTCAATTCCCAAGGGGGGCACGGGCTATCCCAGGCCAACCTAGACTCCTCTGTTAAATAAAAGAATAGAGCGCTCTGAGTGTCAAGCCAGGACAGGTCTCACTTGATATATGGTGGCCATCTTGAAGGATCAGCCAAAGAGGACTTTGTCGTTCTTATATCCGGGACTAGGCTTGCGATCGCTCCAGCTGCATTGGGGTCCTCAGCACATGGAAGCAGTCAGCTGGCAGCGGTGATAGGTGTCCAGGGTTGGTGAGAATCATCAACCGCATTGTGGGTGTGAAACTGCTCTCTCACTCCATACTATGCAAGGGAGGAGTGGTGGTTATCACGTGGTCACTGAAAGAGGTCGTCGCATGCAGTGCTGGATCGCTGTGCTGTGGCAATATGGGTAGTTATATATATATATATATATATATATATATATATATATATATATATTTTTTTTTTTTTTTTTTTACAGGAACAATAGGGTATATGACAAACCACTTTATTGTGCGTAAAGGAGGTATAAAATGATAAAAGACGACGTGTTTTACAGAAAAGCCACTCCGTTTCAACAGGGCAGACTCCTCGGCACTGCGGTATACTCACATTTGGGGGGGATTCTGACTTGGAGGTATTCAGTCATAAATAATCCCACAAATGGTGGTAGCAGGGGCGAACCATGAAGCCTCCTGAATCACATCAGGTGACAAAATCTAGGGGGCGGTGTTTGGACAGACAGTTTGGGCCACCTGGCGCCTGCCTCCTTTCCAATCTCCCGCATGTCTTCCTGGCAAACACATTACCCTCCTTATCCACGCATCCACGCATCCTCATCTGTCCGGTAGTACCTGCCACTAGGGATGCTCATTCAGATTTTGAGGAATCAAAATGTCCACATTTCCGATCGGAAATCGGATTTCCATGGATATACTGCATTTAGCCCAATCACAAATCTCGGAAGCAGAGAATGCACACAGCCAACTCTGAAGTATTTGGCAAATTAGAGAATGCAAAAAAAATGACCAAAAAAATACTCCTCAGAAATCAGATTTTTGCAGAAAGACCGCATTACCACAACTCAGTAATTTTAGCTCAATCACAAAACTCTAAAGCATTGGACCAATCAGAATGCACAGTCAACTTGGAAGCATTTGGCCAATCAGAGAATGCAAAAATAATGGCCAATCAGAGAATGCAAAAATAATGACCCCCCCCCAAAAAAAAAGACTCCTCGGAATTCAGAAACGGAAATCAGAAATCTGCGAAATCGGAAATCAGCATTTCCCACCATTCCCTATGACATCATAAGCAGGTGAAGTGTTGATATATGCTTCTTATCGAGGCATGATATGGTAAAGCGCCATCACCAGCGAGAGATCCCCATGGCCAATCAGAGGGGAAGCTTTGGCACGCAACCATTCAGGCAGGGGTGCTGTTTCCACACCAGCCAATAACAGCCACTCACTGCTCCTTAACTAGTGCCAATGATCTCGTGGGTGGAACCAGAGCACCGTCATTGAGCCAATCACTGCACTCGATCAGTAGCAGTGACCTATCAGATGTCACTGCTGCTGATCAAGGACAAGCCAACATCAAAGGATCAAAAAGGAACAGTGCTGTGAACGCTTGGCTGCCACAAGCCAGTTATCCCTGTGGTAACTTTTATGACACCTCCTTCTTAAAACCCAAAAAGTCAGAAGGATTGTGAGGCCCCGCTTTCACGGTCTGTATTCATACCAAAAATCAAGATCAAGCGAGCTTTTACCCTTCTGCTCCATGGGAGGTTTGGGATTAACCATCACTTTATTAACGGCAATATTATTATTAACGGCAATATTATTTTCTTCATCATCACTGGTGCTTGTCTAATTTAGGAGCTCAGCACCCTCTACAGCACAAAGTGTTCTGACTGGCCTAATAGTGTGGACATAGTTTATTACAACTTATCTGAAATGTAAGAGTATAAGGGAGTGCTGTCCACATTAGAGAAATTTCCCCATGAGGTTTCCTGCTTGGTCCCCTAAAGTAGACTAGTGATTCATCAGTATTATGTGCAGGGCCGGGCCGAGGCAGAGGCTGGAGAGGCTCCAGCCTCAGGGCGCAGTGTAGGAGGGGGCGCACAATTCATTCAGCTGTCATTCCTAATTGTGTTTGAAGCAGAAAGAAATAAGAAAAGGGGATATATAGCAGTGACTGCAAGCCAGATAACTAGATATAAAGGTGTTGGGGAGGTTGTGGGCCCTGTGGCACCTCTTAGTCTAATAGAAATCAGTGTGTGACGGCCGGGGTGGGAGGGATGGGGGGGCGCACTTTGGTGTCTCAGCCTTGGGTGCTGGAGGACCTTGTCCCGCCTCTGATTATGTGTTGTATGCAAGGCCAGACTTAGCAATAGGCGACAATGAGCTGGGAGGTGGCTGTCCAGGACTCGTAAACACCTACTAATGTTACCACTCCCAGAGCACAGACAGCTGAATGAGCATGCTGGATGGTACTGCCCATTTATCTCTCTGTGTTCCATTGGTGTTGAGCCTTCATCCTTCCTCATGACCTCTTCCATTAGGGGGCAGGGCTACGGACGGAACCCAGACATCGGGACACCTGGTAAGTATAATAACGTTTATTAAAAACAAAAGAGAGAAGAAAAAAACTCTAATCAGTTTCCTGTACAGCGCTTTAAATCAGAGGGAAACACGATTGCAATCGGCCTAAGAATCGCATCACACATCGCTTGCACGATTTAAAATGCTGCAGCATTTTCTAGTGGGTGCCAGCCCTTATAAGTACAGTACATTTATTTTGAGGGTGCCATATAATATATATATTAATTATCATTCATCATGCATAGAGTTTGATTGTGCTTTAAGTGTAATTCTCCATCTTTGCGTGTCAGAGCTGTGTCGTGTAGAAGTGACAGGACACTTTAAGAGAGACACTTCTTTCTTGGCGTGTTGGGGAATTAATCATGCTGTGTCAGCTGCAGTGCTTGCAGTCTTTTTACCCCACAAACAAATAATTAGAGTAAAGGGAACGCAGGTTCATTTACTTCAATGAAGCAAAGTATTCCTTAAATCCATCAGTAGTGCCCCCCTGGGGTGTACAAACCACTGGTAGAGAACCAGCACCATAAGTGACAGCTGATCTTGCTGCAGGCAACTGTGACAGTGATGTAATCTGAGAAGACAGATGTCATGGCCCCAGCTAGACACACAGGGTACAACTTCAAGGCGCCACAAACTCTGCCAAATCTGACAACAAATTTTTGGCACCAAGCTCAAGGAGACCCCACTATAAAGCCTAAATAAAGGCCCTTACTTCCAACATCCTTCTGTTTGGACTTTAAAATGGAGGGATCCATAGTTTGCCTTAAACGGCTCGGGACTGCTGAGAAGTAAAACTACCCCGCCGGCACAGATCTCCACTGTCTAAGGACAACGAAGTCACATTCAGTCAGGAGTGGTTTTCATTGGCTCCTGTCCTGATTACTTGATCACTGTGAGCCAATCACCGTGATCAGGAAGTGTAAAATAACCGGTTCAGCAACGCAGTCCGAAAATCTCATGAATCCGAGCAACGTTCACCTCCCATTCATTTGCCTATAACTTTATTGCTTCTTATCACAATGAAGTGATCTATATCTTGTTTTTTCCACCACTAATTAGGCTTTCTTTGGGTGCTACATTTTGTTAAGAATTATTTTTTTATAAATCTATTTTAACAGGAAGATTAAAAAAGAAATGAAAAACATTCATTATTTCTCAGTTTTTGGCCATTATAGTTTGAAATTAATATACGCTACCGTAATTAAAACTCATGTATTTTATTTGCCCATCTGTCCCGGTTATTACACCATTTAAATGATGTCCCTATCACAATTTATGGTGCCGATATTTCATTTAGAAATAAAGGTGCATTTTTTCAATTTGCGTCCATCACTATTTATAAGCTTATAATTTCAAATAATATAATAACATATTCTCTTGACATGCATATTTAAAAAGTTCAGACCCTTGGGTAACTATTTATGTTGTTTTTTTTTTTATTGTATTTTTTATTTTTATTTTTAATAAAAAAAAGTGTATGTGGGTAATTTTTGGTGTGGGAGGGAAACTGTTAATTTTAAATGTAAAATAATATTTTTTTTTATTAAAAATGTATGTTGGTGCAGTTTACTATTTGGCCACAAGATGACCACAGTGCAAAAAATCCTGCATGCGAACGATCTCGCATCCAGGAACTAAAATGCTGGGGAGATGTTTCCTGGGGGCAGAAATACCGCGCTCTCTGGAGAGAAAGCGTCGGTATTTCTGCGGGGAAGATAGATCGGTGTATGGGAATTATATTCCCATCCACTGATCGGGGGGCTAGCGGCGGGCAGCGGGAGCCCGCGCGGGGGCGCGCCCGATCGCGCACACCAGCCGGCGGCAGCAGCAGTGCCTATCTGGACGAGGAAGCTCGTCCAGATAGGCCAAACTGGAAAATAAAAAAAAATACTCTATGCCTTAAGGGGCCAGAGCACGTTAGTCCCAAAAGGGTTGAGCCAGGTACATATATTCAATTTTGATTGGCCAATTACACCACCTCCCTGAAGTCCACAACACATCTTCAATGCAAAAACTCTTCTTGGTTTTGTTGAATGTTAAAACATTGGTGATAAAAAGGCTTTCAAGTTTCAGGCCTAGATTTTAGCCCTTAGTCATAGACTATGAATTTAAAGCAACCTCTTCTTCAGAAGAACTTTGAATTGGCCAGCATAGGCTGGAACATCTCCCTACCTGCAGAGAAGGTGTCGAACCTGCACACATATCTATTCCACTGCCAGAATATCCATACCAAGCTCACTGCAGGAGGACAAAGCATAAGGTACTTTTTCCTGTGGATCAGCCAGCCTGACATACCATGATTTCAAAATGCACCAAAAAGAACTTTACAAAATTGGCGAACTCTGCATCAGTGAGTAAACATACCAGAAAACACCAGTGGAGGCGCCCTTGATGATATGATCCTACTAGATGTTAAATTATATATATTGACAAGAGTAATTTCTTACCTTCTCTGAAGTACAAACCATTATTTAATGGAAAAAGCAATGTTTATTAATAAACAGTAGACAACGCGTTTCTCGGATCTTGGCCACTTCCTCAGGTCAAAACAAGTGCCTGTAGAACTTTTAGCCAGGAATGTGAACGCCTTTTTTTTTTCTACTGCCGAGTTAACAAACCTGCTCATGCTAACAAAATACCTGTTTTGGGTACTTCCAAAAGCTCAGGTAAATAGCATCCTGACCAGACCAAGATCAATTTGACCAACACTAACCATTTTTCCATTTCAGTTCAGTAACCACACAGTAATTACAGAGAAGAAAGCCAGGCCAGACAAAGTAAGAAATTACTGATATGTTTTCTTACATCACTGCAATATAGGTATACATTTGTTCTGGAAAATAAAAAACCTTTTTAAAAGTTTTGATATCCCTTCAGAACAGAGGTGTCAAACTCAAATACAAAGTGGGCCGAAATTGAACACTGGGACCAAGTCGTGGGCCAACCTCAATGTCTACTGCCACTTCCTACCTTATAAAGTTCCCTGGTGTCTAGTGGTCCTCCCTCCCAAACACATTTCCCTGGTGTCTAGTGGCCCCAACCCTCCCCTATACAGTTCCCTAGTGATTAGTGCCCCGCCCCCCCCTACCTCTCCCATATGGCTTTCCTGGTGTTCTAGGGCTTCTCCTCCAATATAGCTTCCCTGGTGGTCTAGAGTGGGCCAAACATGATGTAAAGTGGGAAAACCTTTTGGGGGCCAAAATTAATGGCTTGGAGGGCCAGATTTGGCCCACCGCCCAGAGTTTGACATGTATGTTTTAGAAAGTTCTCAAGTTGTCAAGAACACAAATTTATTTTCATACAATTATTTATAGGATAATAAATAGGTTTGAATTATATTCTTACAGTCCTCTAGTAGTCTAGCAAGATCTTTTAGATTGTTACATTACTTTTATTTTTTACAGTTATGTATTTCTATAAAAAATAATTATTAGTTTTTTTTTAGCTTATATTCCCCAGTGTTGTTATTGTTTGTCGCTGCTTACAAAGAAAAACACTCTCTCTACTTGCAGAGTAATGGTTTAGCTTCATTAAGTAACCACAGGGCCAGCTACTTACACAGGTTATTGATTTCCAGTCTAGTCCATGTTTAACATAATTCTACATAGACAGGAGTTAATTCTGTGTTTAAAGCCTTGGACACCACGGGGACTGCTGGGGGCAACTGACTAGAAGGATGGCTTCTCGCTATTTGTGGAAGACAGGATACACTCTGCATACAGCTGGCATAGCAACACTACATTATGGAAGTATTAAAAGACTTGGATCCAATGCAGTTACACACACAGGTCTGTTATAATATAGGAATAATTCTAGACACCTACACAACTAAATACACAGCTCTGCATAAGTTGTCACCTCCAAGGGCGTAACTAGATTTGAAGCGGATCCGAGATGAAAAACTAACTATAACAAGTAACTTGTCTATATAGCTTTTCTAAAGTTTAGATAGTTTACACAACATATCTAGCTGCAAACAGCTTCAATAGTTTATGATTATTTATGCATGTGATACCATGAGGGCAGCCATGTTCTGTTTGTCACGTTGCACACAGGCAAGCTGATAGCATCTCCAGCCTTCGGCCTGTGACAAATTCAGTCCCCTCCCTTCCTCCTTCCTCCCCTCTGCCTCTGAAATCTCTGGCTAGTAACCTCCTCCTCCTCCTGCCCAGACTGAGCTCCCATAAGCCCTTGCTACAGTGCCAAGGCTCTCTGAAAAGCTGTGGGTGGCGCTTGTTTAGTTTATAGGGAATTAGAGAATTAAAACATAACAAAAAAAGTATTTGGCTTGAGGAATGCCCTATAAACTATATGAAAGGAATACAATTATGCAATGAGTAAAAGTTTATCTCGGATCCACTTTAATAGGCCCCCCCCCCTGCAAATGATAGCATGGGGCCCCCTTGGTCCCCGAACCCCATGAGGGTCACATGATTGTGAGTCAGCAAATGACAGCAGAGAGTGTTGTGCTGTGAAGCAGCGTCTAAAAGCAGGAAAAAAATTACACACGCTCCTGCTATTCTGCATGGCAGGAAGAGGTGGCGGGGACGTTTTCTGTGAGCGAGGGGGGAGATTTCCTTGCTAATTGGCTGCACTTGCGGTTGGGGAGAGGAAGGAGGAGGGCCCTCAAAGCCTCTGGGCCCTCCTGCAATGGCAGAGGGGGCAGGGGTGGTTGCTACCCCCATGGTCACCATCTTACATTTCCTCATTAATCTCTAGATATCATCCCATCCCACCCGGAACCGTCGCTCCTCCCAGGAAACCCTCCTGTCCTCTAGCTTGGTCACCACCTCTCATTTGCACATCCAGGACTTCTCACAAGCATCACCTCTCCTTTGGAATGCTTTCCCCATCCAGTCTGGAAACCGTCAAATATTCTCTCAAAACACACCTGTTCAGACAAGCCTATAATTTGCTATAGGTTGCATTGGAGGTTCACTGCTTCCTCTGCTAACCCCTGTGTCTCCTTCACCAATGTCTCCACCCACTTCCCTTGAGACTGTAAGCTTGAAAGAGCAGGGACCTCCTCCTAGTGTTTCTTACTCTGCTGTAATTTTATCATATGAACATGTACCAGTATTTAGTGTAGTGGGGGTGTCTCAGCACCTTGCAGGGAAAAAAATACAGGAGACAAATACGGGAGCCCAATAGTGTAGTATATTAGTATGCAATTGAAAAAAGGAATTTCAATAAATTACTACTCACAAAAGGAGGTTGCAAGGGCAACCAACCGTAGGAAGCAGATGGAGACCATACACCCGACTCCACTCGGGGTAGTCCCAGCCGGGACCTGGATGTGGTCGCTCTCCTTGAAAAAGTAGGGACAGGTGTCCACTGTGGGGCACCCACAGGTGGTCTGTCACCACCCCTCAAACACAGATTGTTTGGGGGTATAGCTATGCACAATTGAAGGTAAAGAGGCCCCCTGGTTGAAATAAAAGCATCTAAAAACAGCTTAAAATCGAGGAAATAATATGAGGTGGCTTACCTCAATAACGAAATCCTTGTATATGACAAAAGATTTTTATTTAGCACAGGCAACGCGTTTCGCGGGTCCAAGCCCGCTTCATCAGGCCAATAAAAGTGCCAAATGAACAAGTCAATATGGCAAAGGGAGCCTCTCATATCTCAATCACAGTGCACACGCTGCGTTGTGTAACGTGTAGTAATATTTAGAGAGTGCTGCATGCTGTGCGTTTTTTTTTATGTAACGCATGCGCCTCCATCAGTATGCGACAAAGACCGCACACCGAGAGACACACAACGCAGTGCAAAATGACGTCCAATTTCATAACCCACATGCTCTGCGTTAGGGGCACGTTGTGCGACATCCAACGCAACGTCCCACTGTGAAAGAGGCCTAAATCTATCCTCCTCTCTGTTTGATTTGTACGATGTACAGCGCTATGGAAGATGTTGACGCTATATAAATAAAAAATAATAATAAGTGTAGTACTATCATATGATTATATGAGATTTCCCTTTAAAGTGGACCTGAACTCTTGCACAGGACAGAAGGAAAACATAGAGAAATGCACCCTGTATGTATTTAGAGAGTTAAAGGAAACCTGAACTGAAAATTAAAAGTCAAAATAAGCATACACAAGTCAAACTTGCCTCCCGTGTACTCTATTCCTCAATCACTTTCTCCTCTCCCACGTCCTGTTTGTCCACTGTGATCAAGGGAATTCTCCATCCTCCATTTTGAAAATGGCCATTACCCCATAACAGCTTTCTGGTCAGCACACCGTTAAACTGTAACATCGCCCACTTGAGCCATAGGGAAACATGGACATTACCGGGCACATCAGTTGTCCACTCAGCTATAACTGACAGCAACTGATATATTTCAGTTCTGACAAAATGTTGTCAGAACTGGAAGGGATTATTGTCAGAAGAAAATGATGAGCTTCTGAGCAGAACGGATGGCAAGATAACTATTTAATATTCATTTGAAGTTACCTCATGTGTTCATTTTAAATAATTTTACTCAGTACAGGTTCCCTTTAAGCCTTTTTAATCCCCCCCATTTGTGTCTAATCACAAGTTGTAATTTGATATCTCCCCTGTGTCACCTGACTGCCATGGCAGAGATGGCAGATAAGCTCATTTGTAAACATAAGATGTTAACCCTATGTCTGCTCCCATGAAAGCAGGAAGTAGACACACTGCAAGGTTTATTGCAGGATTTGTATCAGCTGTAACAAAAATGTTTTTCTTTAAAGGTTATTATGCTGTTGCTTATCTTTTACAGTAGCGAGGAAGTTCTGAGTTTATGTCCGCTTTAAAACCACATCAGTTGCGTTATGAGATTATGTTGTTAGCCTGCACATTCTGAATCCGCTTGTCAACAACATTCCAGCATCACTTATCGCATGTCGGCTCAGGAAAAAGTTACTGCTGCTTCCCTTCTGCAATCTTATTACATGATTTGTTCCTTCTGTTGTGGACATTTCCAAAACCCCAACACAAATCTATCTCTTTGGTGAATCACTGGAGCTGATTTTTGACATTCATCTGAACGCATAGATCTCTCTTTGTGTCAGAACATGTATTGGGGTGAAGTATTCAAGTATTCGTATGTATTCAAGGGTGAAGGGTCAAATAGTATGGGGCGAACACGAACACCGAATAAGGTTCGCATCCAATGCGGACGGAGAATGTCACTAGTCCCTTTTTTAGGCACCAAAAAGTTGGGAGTTATGCAAAAAGTACAGACAAAACTATATGCTTGACTCATTCATGCAAACTTACTACATAGAATGCAGAAACAGAAGGGAGGATATAAGTGAGGGGCTTAAAGGGGCACTATGGCGAAACATTCTAAAATTTTAAATATGTGCACACATATACAAATAAGAAGTACGTTTTTCCAGAGTAAAATGAGCCATACATTACTTTTCTCCTATGTTCCTGTCACTCACAGTAGGTAGTAGAAATCTGACAGAAGTGACAGGTTCTGGACTAGTCCATCTCTTAATGGGGGATTCTCAGAGATTTATTTTCAAAAGTGAATGGCAGTTACTCTGTCCAACTGCCAAAAAACTGTGTAGTGAGCAGGAAAGCTGGCCAGCATCATTGTTTAATTCCTGTTTAGGGAATGTCTTTATAAAGAATAAAAGCCTTGCTGAGAATCCCTTATGAAGAGATGGACTAGTCCAGAACCTGTCGCTTCTGTCAGATTTCTACTACCTACTGTAAGTAACAGCAACATACTTCTTATTTGTCTATGTTTGCACATATTTTCAATTTTTCAATGTTTCACAATAGTGCCCCTTTAACTATTCAGCTTGCTTTGGAAATACAGAGTGATAAGAGTGATCATAGTGGTGTATTATAACCATAGAGCATTGGGATCCACACGTCATGTGTTGTGAGCGGTAATCACACACATACATTGTCTGCATATGGGAAGGTGTTGTAGGCTTTAGAGTTTGGCAGCAGTTGTAAATGTGTGATAACAAACACTCCATGCGTTCATATAACACAGCCAGGCTTATTGCACCTCCATCGCAAGACACAGCTGCTCCTGGATGCCGCCAATAGCAAAGCAATTATCTATGCAAAAAAAAAACAACAAACAAACAAAAAAAGCAGCATTCACAAAGGATAAAATTGCTGATGGAATTTAAGCTGGTCATGGTCATTCAATGGTGATCAGACAAATTCTCACCACCCAATCATGCTGTGATACAGACAAGGATGCTGTACACAGAAGCGCCGGGTCTGTTTATGTCAATGTGAAATAATCAGGCAGGTTAAATTCCAGAAGTGAACCAGAGGCGGGGCCGAAGCATCGGTGAGTGGCTGCGCGGGCACAGGATGTCTGCGGGGGACCATTAGAAGCCCCGGGTAAGTTCAACTCATTTTCCCCCTAGAGTATTCCTTTAAGAAGAATCAGCAAGCTTGTTAAAAAAGGGAGACAAAAATGATGAAAAACTACTTAAAAGTTATAGCAAAGTACACCAGCACAGTCGTAAAGTGGGATTGTCAGCCACAAAATCAAATTCCATTTACCCACTGTTCTGAGTTTGTTATGTAGTCTAGATCCCCACCCTCTACTGCAAGCATTCCAGTATAATCATAAATGTTTCTGCTGTAATGAATCTTATCAGTCAGTCCTTTCTGGTACTTTGCTGAGGAGAGGGGAGCTTGTTATCTCCCCCTCCTACATTCCTGCTCTTCATGGATTGGCTGAGGGCAGTTCAGTGTGATGCAAGTCTAAGAAAGGGAAATATACCTCAACCATCTGCAGAAGCTGCTGAAATCTGATCTATGCTGTGCTCATGTGTTTATAAAGCAAGCTAGATATGACAGTGCAGTTTCTAGGAGAAAAAAAAGCGTAAGGGAGAAAATGACATCAGGATTGGCTTCAGACAGAGTCAGTAAAGATGGGAAATGCCTGGAACAGTTTTCTATTTACGTTATAAAATTCACTAAAAAACGTGGCTAGTGCATTACAATTGTAATGTAAGTAGTATTTATCTATTTATATATGTGGGTTTTTTTCCCCTGGGACACAATGGCTGTCCCGGCTGGCTGCTTTAAAGCACTCCTATGAGATCTTATGCTCAAAAATGTAGACACTTTTCTTAGCAGAGGGAAGCCCTTGGATCTTAATTTGTGCACAGGAGGTGGGAGGGCTGGGGGCGGGCCATGGGTAGGTCATCGCCTCTTCTTGCAGATCTGGCAGTGCAGCGGGTGTGTACACACCTTTAAACTCAGGAGGGGTGGTAGGGAAGCAGGAAATGTTGTTGCCCAGTGGGTAATGGATGATTTGGTGCCCCATAGGTGCTAATGCAAATATTGGCTACAATAATTATCATTATGAAAATTACAACGTTACAGTTTGACATTTTGTATCATTTTAAAAACTAGAACTAGTTTTTGACGTTTTTAATATTTTGTATTTGCAAATTATTCATTTTGGAATTATTGTTTTGAAGTGTATCGTTTTTAATAGGGGGGTTTAGGGTTAGGCGTCAGGAAAGGGGGTTTTAGGATTAGGCACCAGGAAGGGGGGTTTTATAATTAGGTGTCAGGAAAGGGGGTTTTAGGGTTAGGCGTCAGGAAGGAGGGGTGTAGGGTTAGGTGTCAGAAAGGGGACGGGGAGGTTAGGGTTAGGTGTCAGAAAAGGGGGGGGTTAGGTGTCAGGAAAGGGGGGGTTAGAGTTAGGTGTCAGGAAGGGGGGTTTAGGGTTAGGCGTCAGGAAAGGGGGTTTTAGGGTTAGGCGTCAGGAAGGGGGGTTTAAGGGGTAGGTGTCAGGAAGGGGGGTTTTAGGGTTAGGCATCAGGAAGGGAGGTTTTAGGGTTAGGCGTCAGGAAGGGGTGTTTTAGGGCTAGGCATCAGGAAGAGAGGGCTCTGTGTGAGAATTAGGTTAGGTCAAGTTGTAGTAAAATATTGTTAATACTAGTAGACCTACCTAAGCCCATTTTTTTTTTTTTTTTTTTTTTTTTTTTTGAATTAAAGTACATTTTAAAGAACAAAAGAAGTTGATCAAAAAATATTAGCATGTCCTCAAATGACAACCTCGGTGAGAAAGGGAAGCCAATTTTCAGTAGACAAAGCTACTACTGCCTATCTGTATTCATACTGTTTCTCTGAAGATTACTATTTCTGGGCAATACAAATGGCAGGTTTCACATAAAAAAAACTTGACCATCTGTTGTGACCATATAGGGATATGATTGCAGGGTTATAACTCCTCCTCCTTGCTCATGATTTTGTTCTTAGTCACAGATATGGTAATTTCCTTTGTCTGAAGGGCTCTGCCTAGTCCCATTCATTCCATACTTGGTCATCAGGAGATATGAGCTAGAGCAGGTATCCCTCACAGGTAGGAGGCCACACACACAGGAGACATCATGGGGCAAAGTGCTGTAGCAATATTACACAGTAGCTGTAGAAGCATTTAAGCTGCTAAGCCCGTGATTTCTGTGGAGGGGCCCAGCTTCGACCCCCAATTCCCTGAGGTCTGAGGCACACAGGTGACATTCAGGCTTCTGTGCAATTAAACGCAGATGATAGCTAACGGATTAAATAGACCATGAACAATTCATAAGCAAACAGAAACATTTACATGTGTCTGCAGATGCCTACAGAAGACACCATCAGCCAAAAAAGGATACCCAAAAATAACACTGCACATTTATTTAAAATAAAAATTGCAGTAATGTACTGTAGAGATTGTATCTGAAGTTTAGAGTTTTTCTTTTGTCAGAGTGCGTATTTCTTTAAACCAGTTCAAAATTTTCAAAAAAGAAGCCAAAGGAGGAGACAAGATTTTAATTTAAATAAATTCTTCTCAAGTAGAATACATGAAGAAGTGTGCCACTGATTTAATTGAGTGATTGGTCTGTAAAGCTACTGACAAACATGGAGGTCTAATGCCCATGACTATTACTCCGAAACCATTTAAAGTGGATCCGAGATGAACTTTTACACATTGAGTAATTGTGTTCCTTTTATATTGTTTATAGGGCATTCCTCAAGCCAAATACTTTTTTGTTTTTGTTTTAATACTCTAGTTCCCTATAAACTAAACAAGCCACACCCACAGGTTTTCATAGAGCCAAGGCACTTTCAGACAGTAGCAAGGGCTCATGGGAGCTCAGTCTGGGTAGGAGGAGGGGGAGGTGTTACTAGCCATTGATTTCAGGGGCAGAGGGGCGGAGGGAGGAGGAGAGGGGATTAGGCTGATGGCTCAAGATACAGATAAGCCTGCCTCTGTGTAATGTTTACAAACAACATGGCCGCTGTCATTGTATCACAGGAAGAAATAATCATATTTTATTAAAGCTGTTTGCAGCTAGATTTGCTGTGTAAACTATCTAAACTTTAGATAAGATATATAGACAAGTTACTTGTTATAGTTAGTTTTTAATCTTGGATCCGCTTTAAGATGTCTCTTCAGGTGCAAGTACTATATAGATGTGCAGTTTGGCAGTGTGCACTGTATTTTTATTAAAGGGGCACTATGGCGAAAAATTGTAAAGTTTAAAATATGTGCAAACAAATACAAATAAGTATGTTTTTTCCAGAGTAAAATGAGCCATAAATTACTTTTCTCTTATGTTGCTGTCACTTACAGTAGGTAGTAGAAATCCAACAGAAGTGACAGGTTTTGGACTAGTCCATCTCTACACAAGAGATTCTCAGCAAGGCTTTTATTCTATATAAAGATATTCCCTAAAAAGGATTTAAACAATGATGCTGGCAGGCTTCCCTGCTCGCTACACAGTTTTTGGACAGAGCAACTGCCATTTACTAAGTGCTTTTGAAAAGAAATAAATCCTTGAGAATTCCCCATGAAGAGATGGACTAGTCCAAATCCTGTCGCTTCTGTCAGATTTCTACAACCTACTGTAAGTGACAGAAACATAGGAGAAAAAGTAATTAATGGCTCATTTTACTCTGGAAAAAACATACCGGTACTTCTTACTTGTATAGGTTTGCACATATTTTAAATTTTACAATTTTTCGATCATAGTGCCCCTTTAACAATAGTTATGAAACATTTTAAACTATACCCTCACTCAACGCGTGACTACTTTCACATTTCCCCTCCCCTTCACACCTCCCTCCCCCTTCCCCCACCACACACACTAATCTCCTGCCTGTGGCTATGAAAGTCATACCTGCCTTCCAACCACCAGCAAAGACAGAGGGGTAATGGCACAAGTGCCACACCCCCTTCCAAGAGAGGCGCCTTTTGGGCTTATTACTACTTTGGCACTGTATTCGGCCTGCGGAGGTGGGCACAGGCCCACGAAAATCGTTGTCGGCAACTTCACACTTTGTTTTTATTTTAGTTGTTTTAAATGCAATTTTATCATACCTTGGGCACCTCTTTTCCCCTTTGTAATTGTCCTCCAAGATGTCACCACGGAAAGCTTGTCCACTAAAGTGACAAGGTGGACCACCTCCAGAAGTCGAAAGGTATTCAATTGTAAGCCTCAGCATGACATCATTGCTGGAATCTATGGGGGGTACCAACAGAGCCGGATCATTCAGAAGGCAGGGGCCTAGGGGCTGGGAGAGGGCAAGAGGCCCAGTTTATGCTAGACCCCAACACATCTTACCAATAAAACCAGGTGGCCATCAAGGATGGGGCCCAAAGTAGTGGCTTGCCTTGGCCCTATTTTACCTTAATCCGTCTCTGGGAAACAATGAGTGTTGGGGGACACACACCTATATAATTATATATATATATATATATATATATATATATATATATATATATATATATATATATATATATATATATACATACATATATATATATATATATATATATATATATATATATATATATATATATATATATATATATATATATATATATATATTTCATTTAATATATTGTCGCCATGAGAAGCAAGAATAACTGTCAGGAATTGAGCTGTACAGATGTCATACACTTTCTGTGGTTTTATTATAGAGCAGGTATAACTCATTGTGGGAAGATGACTTTCACATGCCACAACACATAGCGTGTAGCAGCAATGCCAGTTACAGCTAAATCTGTGAAATTCCATAAAACTGGTAATACGTAAAGTAATCCTTCCTGCTTGGACCTCTCCCTACATTACTCACTGGGATATTGGCAAAATTTGAAAAGACCTGTTTAAGCATTTAACTTTTTCATTTTTCCAATGTGGGTGGCGGCAAACCGAACAGCCAGCGTGAGAAAAATTCTGCAAGATGATGACTCTGTTTCCATACAAGAGGTGCATTAGTACTGTGTGTATTAAAGCAGAATGAAAGGTACGCATACACAGCAATATACACACACACAAGCACACTTATACACTTGCGTACATGCTCATGCACCCATTCACGTACATGCGCATGCACTCACTTACATGCAAACAAACTTACATGCTTAAACGTACATGTGAGTACACACATTCATGCACTCATGTATATGTGCACATACATACACGCACTCACACATGCATTCATGTACATGCGCACACACATATATACACTTACGTACATGCGCACATGCATACACTCACATACATGCGCACACACATACATGCACACATACATGCCCTCATATACATGCACACACACATACATGCGCACATACATGCACACATACTTGCCCTCACATACATGCGCACACACATACATGCACTCATGCACATGTGCACACACATACATGCCCTCACATACATACATGCCCTCACGGATAGGCACACATACATACATGCACTCACATATATTCATGCAATCACATGCATGCACACATACATACACTCACGTATGTGCACATGCATACATGCACTCATACATACACTCATGCCCATGCATTGCACAAACACATACACACACACTCATGCCCCATGTCCCAGTAATCTCAGTTATCTGGAACACAATTAACCATCCTGGCGGTATGGACGAGCTCAGCTCGTCCATCACCGCCGGAGGCTGCCGCTCAGGCCCTGCTGGGCCGATTTGCACCAAATAAAGAGCAGCACACGCAGCCGGCACTTTGCCAGCCGCGTGTGCTGCCCGATCGCCGCCGCTCTGCGGCGATCCGCCGCGAGCAGCGGCGAAAGAGGGTCCCCCCAGCCGCCTGAGCCCTGCGCAGCCGGAACAAATAGTTCCGGCCAGCGCTAAGGGCTGGATCGGAGGCGGCTGACGTCAGGACGTCGGCTGACGTCCATGACGTCAATCCGCTCGTCGCTATGGCGACGGTGTAAGCAAAACAAGGAAGGCCGCTCATTGCGGCCTTCCTTGTTTATTCTGGGCGCCGGAGGCGATCGGAAGAACGCCTCCGGAGCGCCCTCTAGTGGGCTTTCATGCAGCCAACTTTCAGTTGGCTGCATGAAATAGTTTTTTTTTAATTTAAAAAAAACCCTCCCGCAGCCTCCCTGGCGATCTTATCAGAACGCCAGGGTGGTTAACCAGCAGCCTCAACCAACCAGTACAAATCGCCAGCAGTACTCACAAAGTGATGAGCACAAATGTTGTAACAGTTAATAGCGAAACTCGCGTACATGCTATCACCACCAAAATTGTTATGTATGTTAAAGGGAACAGGTTAAAAAACATTCAAAAAGACCTTGCAGTTTTTGAAAAAAATTATTTAAAAAAATGCAAAAGAAGCATAGTTTTGAAATGCACAAAAAACAACAGTGGAAAAAATACAATTTTCCTTTGTCTATTTAAAATATTTTTTTTCTTGTTCCCATTATTTCTCTTAACCTCCTGAGCGGTATGCCTGACACTTTGTTGGGCAAGACATTTTTTGCTGAAATCCACACAGTGTCAGGCATGCCGCTCATCAGGAGGTTCTGCAAGGCACAGCAGTAGTTAAATAGGTGTAGCGGCTCCAGTACAATGAAGGGCCCAATAGAGGAGCTAGTATATTATGTGCCCCCCCTTTCCGATTCAGCCACTTTATTCACTAAATTCTGATCGGAAGTGAAATATTGTAATAAATCGTTCACTACACCATCAACGAACCAATCATTGCTTCCTAACTATCACAACCAACAAGAAAATCCAAATTTTGGTTCGACGAAAATTCATTTGGGCGACATTTTTTTCACTCGTTCATAATCAATTGTGTCCACCAATAGAGATTATTTACAACCAATTCAATCAGAATTTCTGATCGCTTGAACGATTTTTCGCTAGAAATTGGACCGTTAGTGGCCACCTTAAGCCTCTGTCCAGCGATCACTGCAATCTCCCTGCCCAGCTCTGGTATTCTCCAGTACAGGGAGGATTGGGACTGAGCAGCATCTTGGCGACACCTGTAGGACACACACAGCCTTGCCAGTGCAGTAAAGCCCGACTCCGGTGCCCCAGATGAGGCTTTTAGGTATGATAGGGAGGCTAGAGAGGACAATGGGGGGAACGTTAGGCATCAGGACAGTTGATAGTATGTGCCTGCTTCCCCCATTTCTCTTGCATTATTCGCATCTGGTATCCTTTTAAATCAGTAAAGGCACCTATTTTTTTCTTCAATTTAGCACTATCCTTGCACAGTATGCTTTCACAGACAGGGGCAGTTAATTAGCCTGGTTGGTAAACACAATGCAAATTGCTGCTGTGGTGGCGCCGATTGTATAATGTGGGTGCCAAATATGCCGGAGCTCGGCTAATGTCAGAGGTCCTTTGTCTTTACTGTAAGGCCTGTATATACACTCACCTAAAGGATTATTAGGAACACCACACTAATACGGTGTTTGACCCTCTGTTTGCCTTAATTCTACGTGGCATTGATTCAACAAGGTGCTGAAAGCATTCTTTAGAAATGTAGGCCCATATTGATAGGATAGCATCTTGCAGTTGATGGAGATTTGGGGGATGCGCATCAAGGGGCACGAAGCTCCCGTTCCATCACATCCCAAAGATGCTTTATTAGGTAGAGATCTGGTGACTGTGGGGGCCATTTTAGTACAGTAAACTCATTGTCATTTTCAAGAAACCAATGTGAAATTATTCGAGCTTTGTGACGTGGTGCATCATCCTGCTGGAAGTAGCCATCAGAGGATGGGTACATGGTGGTCATGAAGGGATGGACATGGTCAGAAACAATTCTCAGCTAGCCCGTGGCATTTAAACGATGCCCAATTGACACTAAGGGGCCTAAAGTGTGCCAAGAAAACATCCCCCACACCATTACACCACCAGCCTGCACAGTGGTAACAAGGCGTGATGGATCCATGTTCTCATTCTATTTATGCCAAATTCTGACTCTATGGAGACTCATCAGACCAGGCATAATTTTTTTCCAGTCTTCAACTGTCCAATTTTGGTGAGCTCGTCCTATTTGTAGTGGAGATGAGTGGTACCCGGTAGGGTCTTCTGCAGTTGTAGCCCATCCGCCTCAAGGTTGTGCGTGTTGTGGCTTCATAAATGCTTTGCTGCATACCTCGGTTGTAACGAGTGGTTATTTTAGTCAATGCTGTATCAGTTTGAATCAGTCGGCCCATTCTGCTCTGACCTCTAGCATCAACTAGGCATTTTCGCCCACAGGACTGCTGCATACTGGATGTTTTTCCCTTTTCAAACCATTCTTTGTAAACCCTAGAAATGGTTGAGCATGAAAATCCCAGTAACTGAGCAGATTGTGACATACTCAGACCCATCTGGCAACAACAATGATGCCACACTCAAAATCGCTTAAATCGCCTTTCTTTCCCATTCTGACATTCAGTTTGGAGTTCAGGAAAGTGGCCTCAATTCACTAAGCTTAACTCCTGTCTTTAATAACTCTTCTGAGCTGTTTTACAGTTATCACAATTATATCACCATGGTGACAACTGTAAAACAGCTCAGAAGAGTTATTAAAGACAGGAGTTAAGCTTAGTGAATTGATTGTCTTGACCAGGACCACACCCCTAAATGCATTGAAGCAACTGCCATGTGATTGGTTGATTAGATAATAGCATTAATTAGAAATTTACCAGGTGTTCCTAATAATCCTTTAGGTGAGTGTATCATTTGTAATACTGTGAAAACTGGCTATTTTTTTGGCCAGTGGACCCCCTGTATAAAAACATGCATTTTCCGTTGACAGCTCCATAAAATGGCCTTGCCAGCACTATGAAAATCCCCTTCTTCTGGCCTGTTCAGAGCTGGGGGAGTCTTGACCTATTTTTTTAATAATGATTTTAAATTTAAATAGCTCTGTAAGGCCGGACAGGTTATGACCCTAATCTATTTTACCACAGGTCTGAGCTGTCGTCCCCGGCACACTTTAAGGTTAGCCACCCATCAGGGAAGTTTTAGTGGTAGGCACCACCTGGGGGGATTGGTTAGGGGTAGGCATCAAAAAGGAGGGTTTTGTGTGAGAATAGGGTTAGGCTAGGACATAGTAAAATATCAGTAAAATTACCAATAATCTACTATTTGTTAATTTGCACCCATTGTTACGTGCAACTATTGAGCAACTAGACCTTATTCGTGCTCATACATATATACAGTGAACACAAAAAAAACAGGAAATCCGTGACTCAACATGTTTTACCATAAAGGCATGGTCAGGTGTGCAAGAGTGCCACCTACATACATATATACATTATATACACATAGCAAATCCCCCAAACACAGTCACCACCATCCCCTATATAGACCAAGTCAGGGAATGCCTTTATAAAGAATAAAAGCCTTGCTAAGAATCCCCCATGAAGAGATGGACTAGTTTAAAACCTGTTGGTTCTGTCAAATTTATACTACCTACTGTGAGTGACAGCAACATAGGAGAAAAGTAATTATTGCTCGTTTTACTCTGGAAAAAACATACTTATTATTTGTATATGTTTACATGTATTTTAAATGTCCTTTAAAGTGACACTTAAGCCAGAAAAAAAAATGAGTTTTACTCACCTGGGACTCCTACCAGTCCCCTGCAGCAGTCCTGTGCCCTCACAGCCACTCACTAATCCTCTGGTCCCCCGCTGCCAGCTAGTTTTGTTTTTGCCGACAGGCCCGACAGGACTGGCCACGCGTAGCTTTCGCTGCATTCCCGACTGTAATTAGCGCTATTGCGGGCCGCAACGTGTACAAAGATACTATGCGTAGGTAATGCGGCAATGCATATCTTTGTATGCGTTACAGTCCGCAATATCGCTAATTACAGTCAGGAATGCAGAAAAAGCTACGCGTGGCCAGTCTTGTCGGGCCTGTCGGCAAAAACGAAACTAGCTGGCAGCGGGGGACCAGAGGATTAGTGAGTGGCTGCGAGGGCACAGGACTGCTGCAGGGGGCTGGTAGGAGCCCTAGGTGAGTAAAACTCATTTTTTTTTCTGGCTTAAGTGTCCCTTTAAGTCATGTGATATTACGGACAGGTTTAATGCATACCTGACTAGTGAAAGTTGACTAATCTGGGAAAAGCTTAGTGAAGGAGGAAGGGGGGGGGGCACAATTTTCGACTCAGGCCTGTATGTACTCGTAGCTCCATAAACACTTGCACACAGGGCAATTTTCGACTCAGGCCTGTATGTACTCGTAGCTCCATAAACACTTGCACACAGGTACTCTTTACACTGATATTTCTACATTTCACAAGATCCTGGGAAACACTGCGACGCCAGCGGCCTTAATGTTCCTTCTAGAAGGGACGGGGTTAATCTGCTAGTCCCGGCTATTGTGATATATGCGAGCTTAGATGCTAATCTAAACCTATTTTAAATTTTATATTAATTTCAGTGCCAGCAGTAATGACTCGAAATATACTTTATTATTCCCCGCTAATAATAATTTATAACTTTTATGCGTACAATATTTCAAAATCTCGGTATGGTTTACTGGCACGGGTCGTAAATCCTCCTCTTTATACAGTTTTATTGATTTCCTGCATTGTTTCAGTAGATGTTTTGTTGGGACTTTGTCTGGGATAAAATGCTGCAGTTAGTCGATACCCTTCATGAGAACACTTGAAGGGCTGGTAAAAGGGTCGTCGACCTGCTCACCGCGGCTGACCCCCTGCTGCCTAGGGAGTGACCTCTTTGAACTTGGTCTTTGAACCTTCCGTTCTTTTCATTAACCCAGCGATGTACACGGCAATAACTTGCCATTTATAATTCTACTGAATACCGGCGTGCGGGAGACTACTTAATGATTAGTGTTATTTTAGAGAATTGCTTTATGTACAAAAAGCGGGTAGATGAAATATATTTATGTCCTAGCTATATTATTCAGAATGTTAAATAGCAACGTGCAAGGCTCTGGAACGGACCAGAATCCATTGTAAATAATCAGGCATTGATCTGATTTCAATAAACTGTAAACACAATGCTGTGGGTTACTAACTACCGAAGGTTCGGACAAGGAGGACTGGATCCACTCTAAAGAGAGGCAATAAGGAGGGGGAGAAACCAAAAAAGGAAGAGGAAGGGGGGGGGGAGATGGTATTAAATAGAAAATATTCATATTTCATCAGTTGGACATAAAAACAGTAATTTATTGTGACTAGCAATAAAACTGATGCATAAAGGACCATAACTCAAGTGTGTAATTATTAAAAAAAAATCCACTCAGAGGATTGTTGACAGATTATGGGGGTTCGCCTGCAAAACTGCATAATCACTCCTTCTTCTGCCATGTTGACCCCACAGCCAGGAGATATATAATAAGTGTGACAACATGTACCCCCCATAACAGTGATGACACTGTGATTCTCCCACTCATAACAAGTTGTCACCACAACCCCTTCTCTGGAAGGGCACACTTTATCAGAGGGAGGGAGGTTAAAGCACACCTACACTTCCTCTCTGCTCTAAGGGATAAGCAACAGCATAATAACATTTAAAGAGACTCTGTAACAAAATGTTGAGCCTAATTTCTTCTATCCTATAAGTTCCTATACCTGTTCTAATGTGCACCGGCATACTGCAGCCTTTTCTAGTTGCACTGTCTCTGTAATAAATCTTATCTTCTTTCTTCTGTCGGCTCTTTCGGGCTCAGGCTGGAATGTGTGGAATGTGCAGCACTGCTTGTGATAGGCAGAAGCTTTACACACCCTCTCCAAGCTCTCCTCTCAGCCTATCACACTCTGGTTAGCAGGCATGTCTTTTGTTTGTAAACACTGCCTAAAACTGGCAATTACAAGCCAGGATTGCAGCAGGGAGTGGCAGAAACAGCACAGAGGGGCCCAGGAGAACATAATGAATATAATGGTATGCTTTTTATTGTAAGAATATTAGAGTTCAGATTCTCTTTAAAGAGGATCTGTAATGGGAAAAAAAAAACCCTCTGGGGGTACTTACCTAGGGAGGGATACGCCTCTGGATCCTAATGAGGCTTCTCCGTCCTTCCTCCATCTGTTCAATTGCAAGGGTCCCCGGAAGTGGCGAGGTAAATATTTACCTACCGCGATCCAGCGCAGATACAGTAGCCGCTCTTCCTTCAGGCAAGTCGGAAATACCTGAACCCTATCGGATCCGCTTTACTGCGCAGGCGCAAGTCCTTTGCGTCTGCACAGTAGAGCAGATACGATTGGGTTCAGCTATTTCCGCCTGGCCAAAAGGAAGAGCCGATAGTGCGCCTGCGCAGGATCCCGGAGAGGTATATAAATCTTAGCTTGTCGGAGGGGGATTCGGGGAGCCAGCGCTGGATTCCTGCTGTCTTCAGAGGTCGGGGAAGCCTCATCGGGACCCTGATGCTTCCCTCACCTGAGGTGAGTACCCCCCAGAGGGTTTTGTGTTCTTAAGTTAGAGTTTCTTTGAAGAAAAGCATTTCTTTGTTACAGCTGTTACAAATTCTGTAATAAATCTGGAGTGTGTCTACTTCCTGTGTTCAAGGAAGCAGATACAGGGTTAACATTCTGTTTTTACAAATTAGCTGCTCTGCCAAGGCAACCAGCTGACACAGCTGAGAGATCAAATTACAGTTGTGATTAGTCACAGATATTGGGGCATTAGACAGGATAAACTCTTTAAATACATACAGGGTGCATTTCTCATTGTTTTCCTTCTGTGCAAGAGTTCAGGTACACTTTAAAGAGAAACTCTGACCAAAAATTGAACTTTATCCCAATCAGTAGCGGATACCCCCTTTTACATGAGACATCTATTCCTTTTCACAAACACACCATCAGGGGGCGCTGTATGGGTGATATTGTGGTGAAACCCCTCCCACAAGAAAAGTTCGAACTTTTGGCAGTTTCCTGTCTGGGAACCTTGCTGTATTGTGGGAAATAGCGGTTTACAGCTGTTTCCAACTGCCAAAACAGCAAGCAGCAGCTACTTCACCTGCCAACAGTAAAATGTTCACTGGAGTGCCTCTTTAAGAACCTGAGGACCCCTGTGACTCTGGGCCCATTGCTGGTTACAGTGGCTGCTTCACACGCAGTTTTGTCCCTGGTCCCATCACAGGCACTATGGCCATTGCTATGCCTTTGGTTGCAGTTGCATGAACGCCATATAAGCTACAGTAGGTGGTTACATCAGAATCATGGGATGAAGTCTCAGATTATGACAGAAAAACAGGGTAAGCACAGTCTTTCTAAACTATATTTTAATCAGAATCAAATGAATCCACCAGGCATGATTTAGTCATGCCCAGAATTGCATTTGGCACATACAACGCTCAGAGATAAATAGAGGTATTAAGTAGCTAACGGTGCCTCTGACTGAAGGGCGATCTTGTCAGTGGAATGCAGAAAGCAGGGTGAGTAACCTCTCATTTACACTCTCATCAGGACTCTACATGGGAAAGGAGGGAGGGAGGTGCTTAGGGAGGAAAGTGAGCCGCCTTTCCAAAATCAGGCGCCTGTAGGCACATGCCTATAGTGCCTTATGGTAAATCCAACCCTGTGGCAGACACAGCTAAGGGCGGAAAGGCAGGGGCGGAGCACTGGAGGTAGAAGGGGCGTAAAGAGTATTCAAGAGATTGACAACAGAGGGTAAGAAGGAGTTCTTGTCTCTAGATGTCTTGGTGGAGATGGCCTGTGCTTCATGGCCTGAATAAAGAAGATACACTTGGAGAGTGCTGGAGTCAGTCTATTCTTTCTTGCCCAACAGTCTGGTGTTATAGTGGAGGTCAAGTGGGGTGAGGGGTTTCCTGATAATCCACTCAGCTAAACACTTGATGGTTACAGCATTCCTGCAACGGCATATACATCTGTTAAAGTGGACCTGAACTCAGAACTTCCTCTCTGCTCTTAAACATATGCAACAGCATATGAACACCAAACCAATGCCTCTCCATTGCAGCCAATAATCGTAGTCAGCCATAGATTAAGCCAAAACTGTTATTTGGCCATGTGTCTGCTGCTGTGATCTTTAAGGTAGCCAAACTGTGGCGTTGCTGTTCACCCCTGAAGCATGATTGGCTATTTAATAACCAAATCCTGTAAACCAAATTATACACTTGGCACAACATAGCCTCAATTATTAATGGAAGTGCCCAAGTTCTTGATTGAGGCAGATGCCTATTTGATGCATCTTAAGGCAGGGACCCTCAAAGAAAGACTCGACTTGGTGGCTGACAAGCTCTTGTGGCAGAACAACTGCTCAGGGGAAGCAACAGGTGCTGGCCCGATAAGCCTGCTCTCCAGTAACTGTACAGGTTGGATATGGTTATTATTAGTAGTGGTTCTTTGCTGCTATAGCAAGGACACCATTCATGTTAAAACAGGTGGTTTTGGCGCATGGACCTCCCTGCGGGGCACCGAAGCCAGCCACCCCATAGCAGCAATGTAATGCTGCGCGGGGCACGTAAGGGTAATTCAGGGCTCCAGACCCCAAATTACACCTCCCTCCTAGTTGTGACAACTCAGAGGGGTAATAGTATTTAACTTCACCGGGGAGTTTTTTGGCAGCACTGGAGAGCCGTCATTCGGCTTTCCCGGTGCCCAGCTCATCGGCGATGAGTCTATACGTACGCATTTATGTGGCCAAACTGTCACCTGCTCTATTGCTACACATTTGTTTTTTTTTACTTTTAAATAAAACGTTTCTATGTTTTCGAGTGGTCACACCAAGTCTTCGGTTGGGATCTAACGCAAACTATGAGAGCTGCACTGCAAAAGTGCAAAACACCGAGCCATGTTCCTGCAGAGCATTTTAGGATGGGAGTATGGAGGAGCACCTGCCATTAGGCGTTTACCAATCAGTGCGCTCCCTGTGGCACATAAGAGGGCGGAGTTAAAGATTGTGCAGTTGCACCAGCAATTTAGGGCCAGGTGGCTTCCTGCCCAGTAGATACACAGCGTATAAACTGTCCATTGCTGTTTTTGCAACAATGTGGAATACCCAGGCAACTGATGGTGACCCACAACCACCTGGAAAGTATAAAGGAGACCAAGAAGCCCTCTGTTAAAAATGAATGCTAAATGTAATGTTGCTTTCTTAAAACAGAAGGCATTATGCAGTTTATCTCTTTATGCCTCTGAAAGCCAGGCACACATCCAGAACCGCTGGTCTATGGTCTGGAGCAAGCTGTATGCATGTAGGATTGATGTGGCTCTGTACGTTTATCAGCCATGGGCTCACTATAAACACATATACTCACTATATACACCACACAACTTACAGGACTTAAAGAGGAACTTAAGCAAAAAGGGAAAAAATTTAATCAATACATTGCTAAGTGAGACGTTAAAAAAATAGAGGAGAGATCAAAAAATGATTATTTGTCATGCAATTTGTTCATATTGTTCCACAATGAGTCTGCAGGTCATCATCTTTGCTCTTGGCAGACAAGAAAGAAGCTGCCATTATCTATAACCACACCCCCTAACAATGCGATAGGTTAGATAGATAGATAGATAGATAGATAGATAGGTAGATAGATAGACTTATGCACATAGGGAAATACTGGTAGCTTGGAAGTTTGAAACAGTTATTTCCCACAATGCAACAATGCTCACAGGCAGAAAACTGTCAGGACCTAGGTCCTGACATCACACTGTGGGAGGGGTTTCACCACAATATCAGCCATACAGACGTCCCTGATGATCTATTGGAGAAAAGGTAAAGATTTCTCGTGGGAAAGGGGGTATCAGCTACTGACTGGAATGATGATCAATCCTTGGTTACAGTTCCTCTTTACTGGATCTGCTGCTAAAGTGCTGGTAGCAGATATACCACAAGACACCTTCTGTGGTCTTCTGAAGTCTATGCTCCAATGTTTCTGAGCAGAAACAGCCTTATCAGTCCACCGACAGACTGTACACACGCTGTACTGTCTGCTGAAAACCGGCCCAGCGGGAGGTGACGATGGACCCGTCGTTGCCTTTGATCAGGCGTGTGTACGAAGCTTAACAGAGTCTCCAGGAGTAAAAAAAAAATCTATTGGTTAATAGGAGCAAAATAAGAGACTAGCTCAAGCCGGCGTGTTGAGGCAAACTCTAAGTCACCTCTTCTGTACCATCTCAGACACAGTTGCGTAAGCCACTCTCGTAGTGTCGGTCGCCTTCTCCGAGAGTTTTATTGGTCAAGGCAAGCGAACGCCGAACTCACAGCGGAACAACTTCCATTTCAGCTCCGTCTCTTCTCCTTTAGCATGGTCTATTTATTTTTATTGGTTTGTTTCTCATTAAATCCTTCAATTACTCTGCTGTGTAAAATGGTGAAACTATTGGCATGTGCCACTTTCGTCGTGTATTTTGCTTTGCTTATTATTACACTTGCAGAAAATGCTTTGGCGGCATTAGACTCTGCTGCGTATCGCAGGAGAGTTAATAAATATTATTTGCTGGTTGGTTTTTTTTTTTTCCCTGCGAAGCACTGCTTTTTCTTGATTGTTTTTTACAGTTGAATTGGGAATATTGATTTATCTACCACTGTTACAATAATTGTATACAACGAACAAGGAGAGAGAGAGAGAAGGGAAAAAAAATTGTGAGGTAACATTTCATCAGCCCTAACAGATTAATTAGTTGTAGTAGATTAGGCACACTGTTACACCAAAAGATTTGCATTAAAGGAAGGGGGGAAAGAGGACGAGGAGGAAAAAAAAAAGTTTATCTCGGAAAAAAAGAAAAAAGGAATTTAATAGAGATACCATGCACTAAGCTGCTTTTGCGATTATTCAATTAATACGAATCTTAGGAGTATAAAAAGGGCACATTTTTGTATTAACTCCGCTGTCTGGGAACGAAGGGGAAGAAAAAAAAAATGAAATGAAAAAGAAACAATCTAGCTTTAATTCTGTTAAGTTCAAGGAACAAAGAGTCAGAAAAGCTTTCATTGGAAAGGAAAATTCTATTGGGTTTAGTCAATGGGATTTCTACGGCTTGGCAGGCTAGACCCCCGATCAGCGCTATCTCGGCTTAATGAATAACCTCATATCTTCAATGTAATTTTGAAAATATACGTCGCACTAAAGGTGCTTCTCCTATGTCTGCTTTTAATTAAATACGGATTAAATAAATGCAATTGGGTGGCAAATGTGGAATCGCTAGAACGCAGGTGATTTCAATAAGCATTGTAGATTGAGTGAGATGTGGCTGGAACAATACGACGTGGTCTGGAGCCAAGGATAGGTTTAGAGCCCGGCAATGCTGATAATGCCTCTAGAAAATGAATTTTTCCATCCTCCACAACGGAACGCGTAAGAAGCTTGTGGTGCAAGCCTTTTTTTTTTTCTTGGCTCAAAGTAATACAGAGGACTAAAGGGCTTTTTAGATTTTTTATCTTTAGATTTACCCAACCTTATCTGAAGCCTTTGAATAGTTAAAGGCCTCAGATAAGGTTGGGTGAACCATTACATCACCATGGCATGCTAATTATGGAGGCGTAATAGTAAGCACTCTCGCCTTGTGGCGCTGAGTCCCCGGTTCAATTCCAAGCCAGGACATTTATCTGCATGGAGTTTGTATATTCTGAAACAGAGTAGATAAGTCGGCACTTGCTGTATACTGTCATTTATTCCAAAGGTGGCAATACATCATTTCACAAAAACATTGTGGAGGAGGTAAACATACATATATTCTTATAGCCTCCGTGGAAGCGCATATATAGCGCGAAACGGCCGTCAGGCTCTTCTGTGCCCAGCACCCACCCACCTCATACAGCCTTCTTATACGGTATGTTTACCTCCTCCACAATGTTTTTGTGAAATGATGTATTGCCACCTTTGGAATAAATGACAGTATACAGCAAGTGCCGACTTATCCACTCTGTTTCAACATATGCATCTTCTGTCCATACGCAAGCCTGAGCACGCTGTCTGCACCTAAGGTTTAGAAGACTGTTCTTCCCTGCCGCCTCCCTCCTAGCATGTGTAGTTAGCTGTAGTGCCGACTCTTTTTTCTTTTTTCCTGCTTGTGTTTCACTCAGAGTTTGTATGTTCTCCCTGTGTCTGTGTGGGTTTCCTCTGGGCACTATGGTTTCCTCTCACATCCCAAAAACATATAGATAAGTTAATTGGCTTCCCCCTAAATTGGCCCTGGACTATGATACATGCACTACACGATACATATATAGATATATGACTATAGTAGGGACTAGATTGTGAGCCCCTCTGAGGGACAGTAAGTTGACATGACTATATACTCTGTACAGCGCTGTGTAAGATGTCGCTATATAAATACTAAAATAACAAGATAATAACCCAAGGTGAAAGGAATATGGAGGCTGCCATATTTATTTCCTCTTACACAGTACCAGTTGCCTGGCTGTCCTGCTGATCTCTGTGGCTGCAGTAGTGTCAGAATCCCACACCTGATACAAACATATTGGTATGTAGCCCCGAACTCTATCTGAGGCTTAGCCAGGGCTGTTTATTATGCAGACTCCCCCCCCCCCACCCATTTCCGAGCATTCCGGGAGACCAGAGATCTTTCAAACTCTCAGCAAATTAAACTTCTGCTGAGGTCACCGGCCAGTACTGAAGATGTTGCCATCTGTGATACATTTCAGAATGTAAATGAGGGTAAGGAAAGATTTTACAATGGGCAAACACTGACTAAGGCCTTGTTCACATAAATCGCCAGCACTATCGCAAGCGCTGAATGATTTCTTGAGCTTTTTTCAAAGTGCTTTTCCCTGCGGTTTGTGCTTAGAAAGCACTTTTATAAACGCTTTTAATGAGCAATTGAGATTTTTACTTCCTAACACAGTCAGCAAGTGAGCTCTTCGACCCGGAAAAGAAGGAATACAATGGACTTGATTCAGTAAACGGTGCTAACCCAGTTAGCACGCCTAAAGACTTTGGGCGTGATAACTAGGGTGCTAACTGGGTTAGCACTGTTTACTAAATTTACATCGCACGCAAAGTCCCACACTGACAACTTTGCGTGCGCACAGCGCAGTGTGCGCGAAATGTCGCATCGCGGTGCGATGAAAATGGTGCGTTGATGCGCCTATAAGGTCGCATTGGGGGCAACTTTAACGTCACATGGTGCAATGTTAAGGTCGCACCCAATGCAACCTTATAGGCGCATCGGGTGCGCTGTTTTCACGGTGCGCGCGCAAAGTTTTGCGCACGGGGCTTTGTGCGCGATTTGAATTTAGTAAAGGGTGCTAACCCAGTTAGCACCCTAGTTATTACACCTAAAGTCTTTAGATGTGAATTTATCATGCCTAAACTAACTTTAGGCATGATATAGGGCTTTTCACAGGCGTGCTAACAGTTAGCACGGTTTACTGAATCGAGCCCATTGTATTTGTTCTGAAGAACATTCAGGAAATCGCTATACAAAGCATTTTTTTCAAGCACTTTGTGATTTTTCCTATACCTTCCATTAAGCCAAAGTGCTCAGAAAATGGTACAGGCAGCGCTTTTGCGATTGGAAAGCAATCTAAATGCTCATATGTGAACGCTCTCATAGGGAATCATTGCACAAGCGCTTTTAGGGCAATTTCTAAAATCAACAGCTCTAAAAAAAAAATCCATAAACGCTCATAGTGTAAACAAACCCTTGGCAATGCCTAAACACCGGGAGGAAATGGAACGATGACAAAATATAGTTGCTACATTATATTTGTCTTTTCTCAGGTCTAGCGTACAAATCACTTTTATCTATGTGTTGCAGCGCCATGGAAGATGTCAGTCCTATACAAATCCAAACTAATAGTAATATAAAGTAAATCACAGTAATTGCTTAACCACTTAATGACAAGCAGACTAATGGTGTGTACACACTTGAAAGATTAATAAAAGATCTCAGACCAATTTTACCCCATTCCATGTAGTATGAGAGCCACACCTTCACAGTCTATTCTATGGAGCTGAACTCCCCATCAGACAGAAATCTTTGCAAGATGCTGCACACACAGATGCTGTACAGACACAAAAGATCAGTATCTGCAAAAGATCTGTTCCTGCAAAAGATCCGTTCCTGCAAATTGCATTCATAGTCTATGATATCTGCAGATCATCATACACACCTTGTTTAACAGACATTCATCTGCAGATCAGATCCACCAGGATGGATCTTTAGATCTGCAGATGATTGTCTGTTAAACAAGGAGTGTATGAGATCTGCATATGCTACATACACACTTGAAAGATAAATGAAATATATTAGATCAATTTTACCCCCTTCCATATAGTATGAGGGCCATGCTCTGCAGTGGTCCCCAACCTTTTTTGACCCAAGGGCCGCTTCAGCATCAGGCAATTATTCCAAGGACCGAGCGGATGCAGGGGGTAGGGGTGTTATTGCACGGTGGGGGGGGGGGGTGCGGGCTTGTTCTACAGGCAGGGTCATTACATAAAGAAGCCCTGGGAACACCAGCCCTACCTAACCACTATCTGCATCGCCCTCAGCACTTTGGAAAAATACATTTGGTGTGTCAGGTGGTGTGAAGGGGGGTACTGCCTGGGCTTCCTTATCTACTAGCAGTCATTTCCAACCCTCATCTGCCTCTCCTCACTCTTACCCTTCCCTCCACCTCACAGCCCCTTTACACTCCTCCCCACACTCAGTTCACCCTTTCCTCCTCTCTTCACCCACTTCACACTTCCTTCCTCCCCACGCTCACTTTTACCCTTCCATTCTTCTTCCCCACGCTCACTTTTACCCTTCCATTCTTCTTCCCCACGCTCACTTTTACCCTTCCATTCTTCTTCCCCACGCTCACTTTTACCCTTCCATTCTTCTTCCCCACGCTCACTTTTACCCTTCCATTCTTCTTCCCCACGCTCACTTTTACCCTTCCATTCTTCTTCCCACACTAAGTTTCCAGCATCAGCTTCTCACCTCCGTCCAGACTGTAGTGTTGTCCGGATCATGAACGATTCAGATCTTTGATCCGAATCTCTTTTGTGAGTCGAATCATCTGGATCACCAAAATGAATGAGTCGGATCAAAAAGGGGGGTGGAGCCAGGAGCGGCACACGCCCCTCTCAGCGGGGTCCTGGAAGCAGAGCAGAGATGGATTGCTCTGTTGGAGGGGAGCCAGCCTTGCAGGGACAGGTAGATGAGAGAGAGGGGACATGGGTGCCACTGCCAGATATGTGTAGAGCACACATATTGGCTATAATGTGCTGCTCATTTTAGGCTGTCTGTTCCGTAGTGCAGTGATGCATAGTGAACAAATGGGAAAGTTTTGGCTCAGAAGCACATCTCAGTAACTTTGCAGACAGCGTGCTGGGCTAGGACAGGGCAGGCACTGTGATTGCAGTGCAATATGATCCTCCTGCACTCTGCTCTAAACAGCTGCACTTAACTTCTCCCTAAATTTATGATGCTTGTTGGAGGTGAAAGCTGGACACATTGGGGAATGCTTTATTTCACTGTGAGACGTTTGCATTCAAAGTATACAGATGAACATATAGGCGAAATATTTATAAAGAATATGATTGCAACATGTGGGTAATGTGTGCAAAAAACATTTCTGCTCTCTGCTCACCCCTCTTCATCCACTTCCTCCCTTCTCTGTCCACTCCCTGTCCTTCTCTGTCCACCATCCCCTTTCTCTGTCTGTCCACCCCCCTCCCCTTCTCTGTCCGTCCACCCCCTCCCCTTCTCTGTCCGTCCACCCCTCCCCTTCTCTGTCCTTCCACCCCCTCCCCTTCTCTGTCTGTCCACCTCCTCCCCTTCTCTGTCCACTGCAGGGAAAGTCCTGTCCTGCTAGTCATTTCACCCCTGAATGCTTCCCTAGTAAAAATGATTAGAGATTCGGATCAAAGATCCGGATCTTTTCAATGATCCGATTCGAATCATCCGAATCATTGATAAGATCTGAACGTCCCATCTCTACCAAACTGAACTCTGTGGCTGGCAATAGACCAGAGCGTCCCAGTCATCCTCACTGCTGCCACCTGGTGTCCGTACAGACGGAAAGCATGCTGCATTTCCACAGCTCTGTAACTGGCTAGCTATAGGTGCTTTAGGCAGTTTATAGCTTGCCGACCTACCATTTTTGCAGGCCAAAGTTTTTAAGCCTATAGTTGCAATTTACCAAAAAATGAAAAAAATTGAATATTTTCAAATGCTCTTTATATTGTAGTCCTCAGTTTATCCATGCATTTCTACTTTTTCACTAGATTAGCACCTAGACTAAAAGTGACATAGATGATCTCATGGATGGATTCTCATTAGAGATGGTCGGGACTCCGAATGAAATGGTAATTTCCAATTCTGACAGGTTTCTGATTTGCAATAAGTGTATTTGCAATTTTGATAAAGTCACAGAAATCGGAATTTCCGATTATTGATTTCAGCAGAATGTCATTTTTTTTGTCAATAAAGTTAGGTAATTGTAAAAATAAGAAAAATATTTTTTTGATTGGAAACTGCTATTTTATGCAGATGTACACTTTCTGATCCGCAAGCACGATAAACTTCTGCATTCTTTAACTGGCCTAATACTTCTACGTCTTCTAATTGGCCTTATATTTCTGCGTTAATCCGCCTTCCCTGACACAAATGCGAACTCTCTGATTGGTCCAATGCTCCAGAGTTGGTCATTATTTCTGTGGAATAGCGATTTCCACATACTTCTGTATGCAGAAAACTGATTTCTGAGCGGAAACTCAGGAATGAGAATTTTGCAGAACTAGTCTGAAGCTCTTTCTTAGTGGTCACCTGGTCCAAAGTATAAAAATCTGGTCCTCGGATAAACCCAAGTACAGGGATCAAACCTGTTATGAATCTTTGTAGAACACTTAGTAGAGCCTTCTCATAGGTGCTCCTTGACATAAATCTGGCCAACCACTAGGGATGGTCAGAACAGAAATGCTATTTTCTGAATCCACAGAAATTATGATTTCCGCCAATGCCTATTAGTCTATTATTCCTCAGATTTTCTATTTCCAGTTTCCGATTTCCGAGTAGTCTTTTTTTGGTAATTTTTTTTGGAACTTCCGAGTTGGCTCTGCATTCTCTAAGTGGTCCAATACTTCAGAGTTTTGTGTTTAGGCTAAAATTACAGAGTTGCAGTAATGCAGTATTTCCGCAGAAATCCAATTTCCGTTTTCTGATTTCCAAGGAGTCTTTTTTTTTGTTCATTTTTTGCATCCTCTGATTCACCAAATACTTTCGAGTTGACTCTACATTCTCTGTTTGGTCCAGTGCTTCCAAGTTCTGTGACTGGGCTAAAATTACAGAGTTGCGGTAATGGGGTATTTTCGCAAAAATCGGATTTCCATTTTCCAATTTCTGAGTTCTGATTGGAAATGCCGATTTCCGATTGGAAATGCGGACATTTGATTTCCGTAGAATACGAATGAGCATCCCTACCAACCACTGTTCATCTATAGATACGGCCAGGGATTTTTACTTTTTACCGCCCAAGGCCCACTATCACCAGGTGCCCCCTGACTGTCAGCATCCTAAACTTCCCCCCAAACATGGCAGGGATTAGATTGTAGGTTCCTCTGTGGACAGTTAGTGATGCCAGGGGTTGTAAGGTTCTTGGCGAGTGGCACATTGGGTTAGTGACAGGCAGCTGAGAGATCACTGTAAGTGCCCATTCATGGACCCTTCATCCCCCGAGTGCCAGATTCAGCTGTTGGTAGCTGCCCACTATGTGCAAACTCTGTGTAGCAGGATGAATGTTCGTCAGGCTAACTGCTACTACTTGGTATACTGAAGAGGCCATGCAACTTGTATTTTGTTCCTATTTGATAACTGTTACTGCCAACGTGCTGACCAAATCCCGTCGCTTGCTTCCCTGGTGCCCTAGGCCATGGCCTTTGTGGCCTTGCCTGAAATCTGGCCATGGATACTGCCCATGCTCTACTGATTTCTATCCACCGTTTAGTGTGATTGTACATCCAGGTTACTACCAATATATGGAAATCAGTTTACAGGAGGTATAAATTCAAAGAGAATTCACAGGAATTCTATAGCATTTTTCCTCTGGTGCTGTAAACAATACATATAGATATATCCCCACTACATGGAACTAAAGAATATGCTGGTGTTTCTGGCATCTAAATAATAGATGCAAGAAAATCTCTTCTGTTAAGCCGCGTGCAGCCAAATACCCCTTTCTTTGAAGTCCTATCCATTCTGTCTTGATCTTGCATTCCCTACCACTACTTATTTTCCATCTTAGGACGTCTTTAGGTTGATTGATGAGATACATCCTTGTACAGAGACAGACATGACACTGATGGTTGAAGTCACCGGTGCAACATTTCGCTAGGCTGGATTGATGTAATAGATTGCCCGTCCAGACAAGGCCAGGCGGAATAACCGCTTCCTTCTCAGGCTGACGGTCCACATGCAATGCTCCGATGACTCTGACATGACAGCAGAGACTCTTGGCCAGGAGTTAGTTACTTGGATGTAAGCTGTAGCCACTCGCCATGTTCTCCTGTTCATTATGTGTATTGACATTGCATAAATTATTCAAGCTTCTTCTATATAGCCGCGAGAGCCTGATGACGGCTTACCGGGTCATGTACATAAAATGTATTTGTTTAACTCCGATCCCTGATTTAATATGCTTCTTTGAGGCTTACGGCGGAGTTATTTCTAATTAAAGCCTAATTCCACTTTTGAGTAAGTCATCAAGAATTAGCCCGGCATAAATAAAATATCACTGTGCTGTTATCACGGGTTGCTTTATTATCGTACTTTGACCTGCTCCGTTGATGTTTTATGGCTGATGGCCGGACCGGTCTCGGAATACGTAATTACACTGAATGTTGTTAAGGAGAGATGGCCAATTTTTATACTGCTCTACAGGACTCTGCAGAGCCCTCTCCTAATTTGTCTTTTGTTATTAGGCAATTAGTTTACATTATCGTCGTGCCTTTTGGTAGTCAGGCTAATAATGACGGACAAATAAGGTAGATCTGATTGCCTGGCAGGCAGTTAATATAGTTGTACTCATAATTTGTAATGTTTCCTGACGCCCAGGACAACCGTTCGTACACCGGGGGAACCTCTTTGGCGTTTATTACTCAAGTCTGTTCGGGGAAGGACTGGGAGCTCGGAGTTCCCTCTTAGGTGGACAATTATCATTGTAAAACAAGCACTGTCCCTTGTTTCCCCATTCCGGTTGTATTAGAGTGACTACATATTAATACTTGTGATGATGAAATCTGGGCTGGCTAATACCCTCAACAAATAACATCTAATGCGCCAGCCATTAAGCCAGACACCCTCGAGAAGGAAGGTCCCATGCCCGCCTCGTGTTACTGATTTATCATTCTGTTGGCATTGAACGTTAGATCTCCGCTCACAGGCATTGAGGATAATGCAGTAGCTTTTTCACATCTTAGGAAATTATTTTAAAGGGAACTTGAACTCAGAACTTCCTCTCTGCTCTAAAAAATACGCAACAGCATAATAACCTTCACAGAAAAACATTTCTTTGTTACAGCTGATACAAATCCTGCAATACATCTGCAATGTGTCTACTTCCTGCTTTCATGGAAGCAGGCAAAGGGATAACATCCTGTGTTTAGAAATGAGCAGCTCTGCTTTGGCAGTCAGCAGACATAGCTGATTGATCAAATTACAGTTGTGATTAGTCACAGTGGAAGGGAAATTTGACAGGCTAAACTCTCTAAATACATACAGGGTGCATTTATCTGTGTTTTCCTTCTGTCCTGTGCAGGACACTCCCCTCCCCCCTCCCATGGAGTCGTAGCGCAGCCACAGCCATTGTCAGACGTGTCATGTCACGTTTCTCTGCCGCATAGCAACATGCAAGCTGCATTTAAATAGCACCCGAATGGTGCGCATGTGTGTCAGCTTAGAGGCTGAACTGCCGGAAAAAGTAGGGTTGCTCATCCAGATCACATCTCCGATCGGAAATTGGCATTGCCATTCGGAACTCGGAAAATGGAAATGGAAAATCAGATTTCTGTGGAAATACAGTAGTCCCCGACTTATGAACGCCCGACTTACGAACGACCTGCCGATACGAATGGCATGGATTCTGTGTTTCCATGGGAACAAGTTACATGTTTTTTTTTTTTAAATTGGACTTGTAGTTTTTGAGAAAAATCGATTTAAAAAAATTAAAAGAAAAAATGGCTTTTAAAGGGACTCCGAGCTCAAGTTAAAAAGGAAAATAGTACTCACCGGGGGCTTTCTGTTTCTGCAGCCTAGTAATGGTCGGGAGGTCCCACGACGGCGTCCTGGCTCCTTTCCTAGGCCCCGCTCCGGAATGGCTGCCCGGCGGCAGGCCGGCAACACTGGGCCGAGTGTCGGGCTCCTTCCTCCGCATATGACGCCGCAGACGTCACCACGCCGGCTGCCTCATGTCATTACGGCGGCCGGCGTGAAAGTACTGTGCATGTATGATTAAAGCGCGCATGCGCCGTACTGCCATGCCGACCGCCGTGATGAAGTGAGGCGGCCGGCATGGTGAAGTCAGCCACGTCATACACAGAGGAAGGAGCCCGACACTCAGCCCAGTGTCGCTGGGCTACTGCCGGGCAGCCATTCCGGAGCAGGGCCTAGGAAAGGAGCCAGGACGCCGTCGTGGGACCTCCCGATCAGCACTGGGCTGCAGAAAGCCCTGGGTGAGTACTGTTTTCCTTTTTAACTTGAGCTCGGAGTCCCTTTAAACTTGTATAAGCAGGTACAGAGGGCAGAGGTGGCAATGGGGGACACTGGAGGCATAGGGAGGCACAGAGGAGGGACAGGGGACAGAGATGGCACAATATTCAGGTTAAGAGCGAACCTACAGTCCCTATTTCGTTCGTTAACCGGGGACTACCTGTACCACATTACTGCAACTCGGAAATTTTATCCCAATCACAGAGCTCAAAAACATTGGTTCAATCAGAGAATGCATAATCAACTCGGAAGTATTTAGCCAATTAGAGAAGGCAAAAAATGGCCAAAAAATACTACTCGGAAATCTGAATTCTGTGGAAATACCGCATTACCACAACTCAGTAATTTTAGCCCAATCACAGAACTCTGAAACATTGGACCAATCAGAGACAGCAGAGTCAACTCAGAAGTATTTGGCCAATCAGAGAACGCAAAAAATAGCATAAAAGACTCCACAGAAAACGGACATCTGCAGAATCGGTATAGGCGAAAAATGGAATATCCGCAGAATCGGAAATTTAAATTTCCAACCAACCTTACCGACAGGCGCACATTTCATCCTCCCATTTGAAAGAGGCAAAAGGCATTCTATTAATATTTGTTCCACAGATGAAGCGAGTAGTACATATAAGTCTACTTTTATTAAAGTACGCCCATTCATAATCATTCTATTAGGACCATTTTTAATTAAATGCGTTGCAGTGAATATTGGGTTTGGAAGACCAGCGGTGAGTCAAGTCTGAAGCAGCCGGCGGAGAGGGGAAAAGTCCGCGTTCAGCAGGAATTTAGCTACTCCCAGATACAGTAGATTTAAATGTCTTTTCCCTCATAACTAGATTATTCAGTACAATGTCATTTGCCGCCACTGACATTTTCTTTAAAGTCATAAAGGCCTATATAGTAATAAAAGGGCTCGGAATAAAATTAAGAATATCATGTATAAATTATCCTTAACCTTAGCTTCATTTTGGACTGTGACTTTTTAGACCTGATCAATTTTCATGAAACTATTCACATAAAACTCTGAAAAAATATTTAATCCTTATCTGCCGTCGAGATGGAGAGGCAACCGCCGGAGCCCTTTGTTCATAATTAAGGATCACAATTCATGCCGGGGATTAACTCGTCCACCTGAAAGAAAGACCGTCTTGTGTATGTATTTTTTAACCTTTTTAGAAAAAAAAATCAAAATAAGCAATTCTAAAAAGCAATTGTTTGCCCGCCCAATGGGGTTGTATTGGTATTCTCATTGCTAGTTTCTTTCTCCTACTTAAAGTGAACGTATACATTTGGAGTCTACTACTATTAAATTTTTTGTTAAGACTTTAGTTTATCTAGTTATTGCCTTTCTCTTGTGTCACAAAATTAATTATCTTATCCTTAAAGTGTACCAGAGCTGATTAAAAGCAAAAGTTTTATACATACCTGAGGCTTCCTCCAGCCCCATCCGCTTGGATCGCTTCCAGGCTGCCATCCTCCGCTGTCTGCAGCTCTGGTACCGGGCCCCATTACTTCTGCCAGTCTATTCAGGAGAAGGGCGCCCTCTACGTATATCTCTGGCAGCTGCTGGAGAAATACGCAAAGAGCACACTTCTCTTAAGTCAGACTGGCCGCGACTGAAGTAACAGGACCTGCTACCGGAGCTGCAGACAGTGGAGGACGGCGGCGTGGGTGCGATCCGAGCAGATGGGGCTGGAGGAAGCTCCAGGTATGTATAAAACTTTTTCTTTTAATCAGCTCTGGTTTCCTTTAAAGATAATCTGTACTCTAAAATACTTACAATAAAAAGCATAACATTCTATTCATTATGTTCTCCTGGGCCCCTTCTGCCACTCCCTGCTGCAATCCTGGCTTGTAATTGCCAGTTTTAGGCAGTGTTTACAAACAAAAGACATGGCTGCTAACCAGAGTGTGATAGGCTGAGAGGAGAGCTTGGAGAGGTTGTGTAAAGCTTCTGCCTATCACAAGCAGTGCTGCACATTCCACACATTCCAGCATGACAGAGTAAAGAAGATAAGATTTATTAAAGAGACAGTTCAACTACAAAAGGCTGCAGTTAGACAGACCACATTAGAACAGGTATAGGAACTTATAGGATAGAAGAAATAAGGCTCAACATTTTGTTACATAGTCTCTTTAAGCCTCAAAGACATTATTGGTAATCATTAGTCAGGCATGTGTTAGGCATCCGACAACCCCCAACACCCAATCCACGAGCAATACGATGGACGGATCTACTCAACTTCAGCGACGCTGATTTAATTGTTTGGGCCTTGCCATTTGACATCACACATGCACTGCTCATCGTCATCCCACCCCACCCCCCTGCATAGCAACACAGCGCATCGCCATCTACACAGCTGACATGCATGTGTGCAGTCCGGCCCGACGATGTCGTCCAAGGGGATCAGCTCATGATCTTCGACAGGCCACAGTAGTTGGGCATGTGTATGCACCCTTACTCATGCCACGGCTATGGCTATTCCTGGCAGCCAAGAACCTATCTTGAGTATAGCCCCTCAAATGCATTGCTAAATGTTCTTGAGTTCCATATTGTCTCACCTGAGCGCATTGTGCCCCTCCTTATCACACCTGCCTGGAAGCTGCTCCATCATGTGTCACGCTGCCATCCCTCCATAGCAGCGCAATGTGTCGTGAGGATGTAGCCTAGCAACGCCTCTGTATGGCACTCGGCCTTGAGCTATAGCTACAGACAATAAGATCTCCGTAACATTGCTCTCAGCAGCTCCATAGCATCTACAGTGCTGACTCGCCCTTCCAATAGATCGGACCCACTGTATGCAGTATACCGACAGGTCGCTCACTTGCAGCCATGTACAGGAGACCTTCAGCCTTCACCAGTCCTCAGCCACTGCCAGTGTCCAGGGCTACAGGAACAAAAGCGTCCCTACAGGGCCTGTTATTACCCTCCTACCCAGCCATGATAAGGCCTGTTCTACATGGAAGGCTGAAGTGTGTGCCCTTGTCAGGCAGTTAAGCTTCCTTCCAACTGCAGTTTAAAGCAGCTAAATGATAGCATATTAAAGAGAATCTGTACTGAAAAAAATTCTATATAAAATAAACATACCATCCTGTTAGGTGTGCTTTCCTAGCCCACTCTGTGACATTTTCGCCGCTCACCGCTGCGACCTGGCAACAAAAAAAGCAGTGTCATAAACTGCTTTTGTAAACAAACAAGATGGCCACCAAACAGGAAGTACGTCAGCAGAGCCTGCTTGTAGTGGTGTGTTTATTATTCACAGACAACTTTCAGTGTGTTTGTGAGGCTGTGAGACTGAGGGAGCTGTCACACCCTGAAAACTGTGAGAAAAGCAGAGCTCAGAAACAGTGCAGAGCCCAGACATGTGACTCGGAAGACCTGCTAAGGAGTCGGGTTACAGGGTTCTTGACATGCTTGAGCAGCACAGAGCCATGGGAGGCAGAAGGTCTCTAAAGCAAACACACAGACACATTGAGACTGAGAGCAGACAAAGCTGCCTATGAAGAATAAACACAGCTCACAGGAGTGAGCCTGCAGGGGGTGTGCATAACTTGTATTCATTACAACAGAGGCAACACATTCCTCCCTGGCTCGACAAAGCTTGACAAAGAAAAGAAGATTAGATATATTACAGAGACAGTGCACCTTGGAAAGGCTGCAATAATCCAGACCACATTAGAACAAGTATAGGAATTTATAGGATAGAAGAAATAAGGCTGAAAATTTTGTTACAGAGTCTCTTTAACCCCATGCTCTGACAGATGGGGAGGTTGCCCAGCAGCAAAACAACACATTGTGATATGTTTGAGTTCATCTGTACCCAGATGTGACAAAGCGCTGCCTTTGTGCTGCCCATGCCAAGTACTGGCAAACGCCCATCAAGTGCATGGGAACAGCTGAAAGGCGGTGGATTTACTGCCTTCAGCAAAGATGTGAGAGAGGCCTTTGTGGGACCTGGCTTTAGGGATGAAGCATCTATGTCTACAGTATAAATGCTGGTTTACTTTATTGACAGATTCTTTGTCCGAATAGAGTGCACCACTGGAGCAGTCCAAGAGACAAGTGTTGAGTATGCACCCCCTTTACTCCCCACGCTGTGTGTGTGTGTGTGTGTGTGTGTGTGTGTGGGTGTGTGTGTGTGTGTGGTGTGGTGTGTGTGTGTGTGGTGTGTGCGTGTGTGGTGTGTGTGTGTACAGTGTGTGTGTGTGTGTGTGTACAGTGTGTACAGTGTGTTCGTGTGTGTGTGTGTGTACAGTGTGTGTGTGGTGTGTGCGTGTGTGGTGTGTGTGTGTGTACAGTGTGTGTGTGTGTGTGTGTGTACAGTGTGTGCGTGTGTGTGTGTACAGTGTGTTCGTGTGTGTGTGTGTGTACAGTGTGTGTGTGTGTGTGTGTGTGTGTACAGTGTGTTCGTGTGTGTGTGTGTGTACAGTGTGTGTGTGTGTGTGTGTGTGTGTGTGTGTGTGTGTGTGTGTGTGTGTGTGTGTGTGTGTGTGTGTGTGTGTGTGTGTGTGTGTCCATTTTGTTCTTTGACATTCTTCATAATTATGTGCTTCATTCCTTACTGGCACTAGCGGAGGACTTAAAGTGTACCAGGGATCAGCTAATTAAAGTTTTGTTTACTTACCCGAGGCTTCCTCCAGCCCCATAAGCACGGATGTGTCGCTCGCCGTCCTCCTGAGTGCCTCCGTTAAGCCGCAGTCTGCTCCGGTATTCGGCTGAGTGACATCAGCCGGGGCCTTCTGGGCAAGCGCAGAAGACTTCACTCAGACTGGCCCTGACTGAGCAGAATACCGGAGCTGATCGCGGCTTAACCGAGGGCTGCGGGAGGACTGCAGGAGGACGGGGAGGGATGCAACCGTGCTTATGGGGCTGGAGGAAGCCCCGGGTAAGTGAAAAAAAACTTTATTATCCTCGTCTCTGGGTCACTTTATAAGGTGGCCATATATGCTTTTTTTTCTGTTGGATTATCTTACCTTACTTATAAACTCACAATGTATCGCTTAACTTTACAATTTAGATCTCCTTATTTAACAAGGCAGATCTGAACTCATAACTTCCTCTGTGCTCTAAAAGATAAGTGTGGGCAGCATGGTGGCGTAGTGGTCAGTGCTCTCGCCTTGCAGCACTGGGTCCCCAGTTCAAATCCGAGCCTGGTCAACATCTGCAAGGAGTTTGTATGTTCTCCCCGTGTCTGTGTGGGTTTTCTCCAGGCACTCTGGTTTCCTCCCACAATTTTCAAAAACATACTGATAAGCTAATTGGCTTCTCCCTAAATTGGCCCTAGACTGTGATACAGACACTACATGATACAAACATAGACATGTGACTATGGTAGGGACTAGATTGTGAGCCCCTCTGAGGGACAGTTAAGTGACAAGACAATATACTCTGTACAGCGCTGCGTAATATGTCGGCGCTATACAAATACTTAAATAAATAAATAATACCAGCAGAAAAACATTTATAGAAAAACATTTATTTGTTACAGCTTATCCAAATACTACCCCAAATCTGCAGTGTGTCTACTTCCTGCTTTCATAGAAGCAGACAAGGTTAACAGCCTGTGTTTACATATGAGCTACTCTGCCAAGGCCGCCACCTGATACAGCTGAGAGATCAAATAACAACTTGTGATAAGTCACAGATGGAGGGGAAATTAGACAGTCTAAACACTTTAAATACATACAGAGTGCATTTCTCTGTTTTCCTTATGTCCTGTTCAAGAGTTCAGGTCCACTTTAACCATAATAGGTGGGGGCAGGAGACTGTAAAGATTAAAAAAATAAATAAAAAATCTGTGTATTAAAGCTAGCTGAACATACGTGTCCACTTGTCCTTGAAAGGAAAAACAGGCTATATTGTGTTATCCTCATCATGCCGCATAAGAAGACAGAAAAACAAAAACAAAACCTTGACTTGTATTATCAGCAACTCTGCCCTAAATCAACTTTTATTTTACTTTAGAAGCCATTTAAATCAACCTGTATTTTATTTTTAGCAGCCCTTTAAAGCCATTACCAGTTGACTCTGTCAGCGCGGCTCTAAACACAAGACGAATGTGTCATTACCAATGCCGACAACATCTAGCAAACCGCAAATAAACACGCGAGTAATTAACATTTTTATTAGAAAAATGACTTATGCTTGTTAAATTAACATGCATCGAGATTTCATTAATATGCATCAGAACCTATCAGAATATAAAGCTATCAACAGTGCAAACATATGGTCGCGCGCATGCTTCATTGTATTCTCGAAGCCGTACAACAAGGACTCCGAATGCAAATTTGTCATTGATTTAGATGCTGCAAATTGCAAAAGGAAAACAAATCTTTGAAATGAACTAAAATTTGATGGGGGGAGCAATGTCCGTCCCTCGGCAAGCAGATACATCATCTGTTGGAATATTTGGCGTAGTCGTTGATTAACGAGAGAGGAGGAAAGAAAAAGAAAAAAAGTTTCGGTAATTTAAAGAAGTGACAACATATAAAATTGAATGCCACCTCAAGATTTAGGTGCTATATTGCGTGTGTACATTTTTAATCCTAGGGGCTTAAAATATATTGCGTAGAGCAAGCTAGGCCCCCCCGACGGAACGGGGATCAGGAAGTGCATGAGGATGGAAAGCCGAATATAAATAGGATCTTCTTTCAGATACGACTGGCTTCAAAAACATTTAATTTAAGCCAGGCCTAATTTGACCATTTTGGGCTGGGTGCCAGGCCTGGATATAGTAAGTAATAACTGTGTGCGCGTTTGTTTTACCGGGAATTAACTGCAGAAGGAGTTGAGGGAGAGCGAGAGGGAAGTGTGTTGGTCTTCGGGGAGATTTTGGTAAAATGATTCAAGTACAGATGTGGCCAACCGCACTACACTTTTCAGCTCACGATCTTCAGAATCTTTTAGCACTTATTAATAGCCATCATCAAATTAATTTTTTCTGGGATAGAGGTCATGGTGCTGCAGGCTTCGTATCTATTAAGGAATGAGCCGGTAAAACGTACAATGCAGTTCCTTCTCGGGTTATGTAACTCCTGTGTGATGTAAACCAAACATTACATTAAAAAATGTCTTTGAGCCCTGGGGTAATCCGGGATTTCCATTTTGCCTTATTAGAAATTAAAGCAGGACCCCGGACACCTTGTTTAGGAGGTCTAGCAACCGTTCATAAATTAAATCGTTTTTCATAAAATTAATGAAAAAAAAATACTTGGCCATGTGCCCTTTTTTGTGTAATTTCCTGGATGAAGAAAGTATGGTTTGATCAGAGCAGATTCGGCACAGTAGGAAATTTTCAACCTACTCACACAGTGTACTGAATGAGCTCTGCTGTGTGTGAGAACAGTACCTGAAGCTCTCCATTCATGCCATGCATCATGTGACCAGAATTTCACATAGATTTTGAGGGCCAATTTTAAGCAACAAGCCATAATTTTGGGGGCCAACTGGGCCGAGAATATGGAAGCAGGAAGTTTGGGCGCATGAGGCAAGTGGACAAAAAGGGCGCCGCCATTCACTCTCATAATAAATATAATTTGACGGGCGCCGAACAGGAAAAAAAGGGTGCCTGGAGATTATTAATGTTTTCAAACGGCACCCGGAGATTATTAACATCTTCATACTGCGCGTGTGATTATTTAAGTTTACAAAATGCACCCGTGACGAACTATGTCTACTAATATACTAAACATATGTATCGTATTTAACTAAAAGGCTATTTAAAATTGTATCACTTACTGTGATCAGTAAGTAAATTGTAATATACTGTATTTTTTACAGTCACTATTTGTAAAATATTATTATCCACACAATAAAGTTATCACTAAGGGGGGTCTTACGGTTAGCCACCACCAGGGGAGATTTAGGGTTAGGCACCACCAGGTAAGTCTTAGGGTTAGGCGCCACCAGAGGAGATTTAGGATTAGGCACTACCAGGGGGGTCTTAGGGTTAGGCACCACCAGGGGAGATTTGGGGTTAGGCACCACGAGGGAGTGTCTTAGGGTTAGGCAGCACCGGGGGGTCTTAGGGTTGGGTACCACCAGGGGGTTTTAAGGGATAGGTAGAGTGGGGGTTCTGTATGAGAGTAGGGTTAGGTTAAGTTGTAGTAAAATGTTAGGAACATTTATTATTGTTTTACTACAGTTATTTCAAACGTACTTATATATATTTTTTTTTTTCATTATTATAAACAATAATTTCAGATTTTACTACATGAAGAAACCATAAATGAAGATTGTACACAATATTTTACAATTATAACGATTATATATATATTATCATATTTTAACAAACGTAATTATATGTTTTACTTTCAAAACAGGGAAGATTATCGTTTTCACAATTTGCAATTTCATAGACATTATTAAATGTTTTTTTAATTTGTAAAACATTATTGTAAACGAAATACAACACAATATTTTTATAAACTCTATTACCGCTTATAGTTTACACCATGCGCTCTTTTTCCCCAGACGCCCTTTTTGCATGGACTATAGTGTGTGTAATGCTGTTCCATGCATAACAGCGCAAATCGGTGCTGGAAATTTTGGCGCACCAGGTGCCCCCATGGGCCATAATATAAATGACGACTATAGCGGTGCTTTGACAGTAATTTGGGCCCTGTCGAAAGTTGGAGTCAAAATTCTGCCTTTCCCCTACGTCCATGGCGGCCCGGAAGGGGGAATAGTAAAACGAATTAACGCCACCTGCTGCAGGAGCAGGATGTGCCGTTTTTCGGCTTCACCCATTGCCCAAATTTCCCGGTGGCGTTTTTGCATTAATGCATTCCACGACATTGTTTAGTGATCTGCCACAACAAATTTCTAAATCTTTAAGGAGTTTTCTTTTTAACCTTACGTTGTAGGATGCTGTTTGCTTATTGAGTTCCTGTCTTCTGTCCTCTATTTTCCATTAACTTGTTAATGGCCGCCTCACACCGATTGGTGTGAGCGCGGCGGCAGCCCCAGGACCGCTTAACGCCAATTGGAGTGCAGTCCTGGGGGCGTGTTTTGCAGGAGATCGCGTGCGCCGATGCGCGCACATCTCCGATCCGTCATCAGATCACCTCTAGGAGACTGTTAGAAGGCGAAACCACCTTCTATTTACAGTGTAAAGTGCTGTGTGACACGGCTGTCCCCTCTGGAGGAAGGGATGCTATCCGCTGTCATAGACTGAAGCCAATCGTGCTGATTGGCTGGCAAGGAATGGAGGGCGGGGTTTTTTGAAACATAAATAGTAAAATGTATCAATAAGAAAAGGAAATAAATATTTATTAAAAAACAAACATCCTGAGAGCAATCAAAGCCCACCAACAGAAAGCTCTGTTGGTGGGCAGAAAAAAAGGGGGGGGGGGGATTACTAGTGTGCTGAGTTGTACAGCCCCGCAGTGAGGCCTTAAAGCTGCAGTGGCCTAAGTAACAAAAAAATAGCCTGGTCACTAGGGGGGTGTAAGCCTATGGTCCTCAAGTGGTTAAACTGCACACCTTGCTTGTCTTTAGCCAAACATTGTGTTGGTACAGCGCTCGTTCAGAGAAATGTCCACCTAACAACTGACCAAGGATAATAAAGGGCAATATACAGTGGTGTGAAAAACTATTTGCCCCCTTCCTGATTTCTTATTCTTTTACATGTTTGTCACACTTAAATGTTTCTGCTCATCAAAAACCGTTAACTATTAGTCAAAGATAACATAATTGAACACAAAATGCAGTTTTAAATGATGGTTTTTATTATTTAGTGAGGAAAAAAACCTCAAAACCTACATGGCCAGGTGTGAAAAAGTGATTGCCCCCCTTGTTTAAAAAAACTTAACTGTGGTTTATCACACCTGAGTTCAATTTCTGTAGTCACCCCCAGGCCTGATTACTGCCACACCTGTTTCAATCAAGAAATCACTTAAATAGGAGCTATCTGACACAGAGAAGTAGACCAAAAGCATCTCAAAAGCTAGACATCATGCCAAGATCCAAAGAAATTCAGGAACAAATGAGAACAAACGTACTGTAATTGAGATCTATCAGTCTGGTAAAGGTTATAAAGCCATTTCTAAAGCTTTGGGACTCCAGCGAACCACAGTGAGAGCCATTATCCACAAATGGCAAAAACATGGAACAGTGATGAACCTTCCCAGGAGTGGCCAGCCGACCAAAATTACCCCAAGAGCGCAGAGAAAACTCATCCGAGAGGCCACAAAAGACCCCAGGACAACATTTAAAGAACTGCAGGCCTCACTTGCCTCAATTAAGGTCAGTGTTCACGACTCCACCATAAGAAAGAGACTCGGCAAAAACGGCCTGCATGGCAGATATCCAAGGCGCAAACCACTTTTAAGCAAAAATAACATTAAAACTCGTCTCAATTTTGCTAAAAAAATATCTCAATGATTGCCAAGACTTGTGGGAAAATACCTTGTGGACCGCCGAGACAAAAGTTGAACTTTTTGGAAGGTGCGTGTCCTGTTAAATCTGTCGTAGAAGTAACACAGCATTTCAGCAAAAGAACATCATACCAACAGTAAAATATGGTGGTGGTAGTGTGATGGTCTGGGGTTGTTTTGCTGCTTCAGGACCTGGAAGGCTTGCTGTGATAGATGGAACCATGAATTCTACTGTCTACCAAAAAATCCTGAAGGAGAATGTCCGGCCATCTGTTCGTCAACTCAAGCTGAAGCGATCTTGGGTGCTGCAGCAGGACAATGACCCAAAAGACACCAGCAAATCCACCTCTGAATGGCTGAAGAAAAACAAAATGAAGACTTTGGAGTGGCCTAGTCAAAGCCCTGACCTGAATCCTATTGAGATGCTGTGGCATGACCTTAAAAAGGCAGTTCATGCTAGAAAACCCTCAAATAAAGCTGAATTACAACAATTCTGCAAAGATGAGTGGGCTAAAATTCCTCCAGAGCGCTGTAAAAGACTCGTTGCAAGTTATCGCAAACGCTTGATTGCAGTTATTGCTGCTAAGGGTGGCCCAACCAGTTATTAGGTTCAGGGGGCAATTTCTTTTTCACACAGGGCCATGTAGGTTTTGAGTTTTTTTTCTCACTAAATAATAAAAACCATCATTTAAAACTGCATTTTGTGTTCACTTATGTTATCTTTAACTAATGGTTAACGGTTTTTGATGAGCAGAAACATTTAAGTGTGACAAACATGCAAAAGAATAAGAAGTCAGGAAGGGGGCAAATAGTTTTTCACACCACTGTATAAGGAGAGTGTGCACCAGCCTTTACTAACATACCGTAATTTACTGATGAGCAGAGATGGAAAAGGACCAAGCTCTAAACAGTCATAAACAAATGAAAATATGTTTGTATATCTAACCTTATCAGACTTGACAGAGAAAAGTGTTTGTTCAGCTGAATATAGCGGTCTCTACACATCTCTATGTCTAGGCAATGCCTGACATGCATAGTTTGAAATGAAGATAAACAAAAATATCTTAATTCTTTAATCTGAGTTTACTTTATTAAAAAAAAAAAAAGAAAATGAAATTCTAAGTAAGCCTTAACCACTTAAGGACCATGGTATTTTGCTGATATCGGTGCTGCGTGGGCTCTCCAGCCCGCAGCACCGATCAGGATTGAGCCTGGGCGATCAGACCCCCCCCCCTTTTTCCCCACTAGGGGGATGTCCTGCTGGGGAGGTCTGATCGCCACCGGCTCTCTGCGCTTTGCGGGGGGGGGCTCTTCAAAGCCCCCCTCCGCAGCGATTTCTGCTCTCTCTGCCCATACCTGCTTCTCCCGCAGGCTATGGGCTGTGCAGGACGGATATCCATCCCGCGCCGGAAAGGATAGGCTTTAGCCTATCAGATGCCGGCGATCCCCGGCCAATCAGAGGCCGGGGATCGCCGATCTCCATCACAGCAGCGCCGTATTGATGTAAACAGCGGGGATTTCTTCCCCGCGTGTTTACATTATGCGTGCGAGCCGCGATCGGCGGCTCGCACACTGTTCACGGAGACACCCTTTCCACAGTCCTACCATATGTGTCCCCCCCCACCCTTTAGATTGTAAGCCTTGACGAGGCCTCCCCCCTCCCTTAGTGTGTCCTTCTTAACTTTACTACCCCGGCAATGACACCCTTCTCATGGAGTAACTCGTACTTGTTTTGCCAAGTCTCTGTAAACCGCATTTTATACCATGATTGCATGTATAACCTTGTGCTATGTTGTATAACCGTTTGCTACCTCTCTGTCTGTCACCCCTTGTTACAATGTATGTATCCCTATTTATTGCCCAGCGCTGCGTAATATGTTGGCGCTTAATAAATACAATAAATAATAATAATAACTGGCATGGAAAGGCCGCTCGATGGAGCGGCCGTTTCCATGCAAAACCACAAACGACCAGGTGCCGCCTATCGGTGTTAGCTGGTAGTTAAGTGGTTAAACTGTCAACTAAAAACTGAAAATGGGAAGTTGATCAGTGTTTTTTTTTGTTTGTTCAGAACTGGAGAGCCATTAGCTCAGTCCATATTCTACTCTTTAAAGAGGAACTCCAGTGAAAATAATGTAGTAAAAAAAGTGCTTCATTTTTTACCATAATTATGTATAAATGATTTAGTCAGTGTTTGCTCATTGTAAAATCTTTCCTCTCCCCGATTTACATTGTGACATTTATTACATGGTGACATTTTTACTGTGGGCAGGTTATGTAGCTGCTCCTAGCTGTTTTGGCTGTTAGAGACAGCTGTAAACCGCCATTTCCTGTCTGTGAACATTGTTACATTGTGGCAGTTTGCCCAGAGTACCGCGGTACTCAGAGCTTCTTGTGGGAGGGGTTTCACCACAATATCAGCCATACAGCGCCCCCTGATGGTCTGTTTGTGAAAATCATTATATTTCTCATGTAAAAGGGGGTATCAGCTACTGATTGGGATAAAGTTCAATTCTAGCTTGGAGTTTCTCTTTAAAGGACAACTGAAGTGAGAGTTATATGGAGGCTGCCATATTTATTTTCTTTTAAAGCAATCAGTTGCTTGGCAGCCATGCTGATCTATTTGCTTGCAGTAGTGTCTAAGTCACACATGAAACAAGCATGCAGCTAATCTTGTCAGAAACGTGTGATCTGCTGCATGCTTGTTCAGGGTCTATGGCTACAAGTATTAGAGGCAGAGGATCAGCAGGACTGCTAGGCAACTTATATTGTTTAAAAGGAAATAAATATGGCAGCTTCTATATGCCTCTCACTTTAGTTGTCCTTTAACTTATGAAGGAAATAACTAAAATGATTTTACTTAAACTTCCCTTCTATGTAATTTTTAAATGTGAAAAATAAAAAGAACGCGAGTCCAGTTGAGTTGAATCCTCACGGTTCACACTTCCCTATGCTGGTCCGTCATTACCCAGCTGCTAATTGCCGTCCTGAGTTGACAGAAGTTCTACAAAGAATTCATGTGAACTAAAAAGGACAGTAAATAAATTCCACCATGTTGTTTCGCTTCACAGGGCATAAGAAACTGCATAACGTATCCAGGCACATCAAAGCCGACATTGGATATCAAAGCCAATAGGACCCCAAGATGAAAGGACAAGACCAGGGTGATTTTACTCTGATGAGAAGGGCTACTAATCAGGGAACAAAGGGGGGCAGCAGAGTGCAAACACCAAAAACATCCAACTATCCACCTGTCTATGTACTCTATCTAATCTATCTATCTATCTATCTATCTATCTATCTATCTATCTATCTATCCATCCATCTATCTACATAGCTGCATAGTGTACTGGTGAAGGGCTCTAACTCTGACACAGGCAACCTGATTTAGCATCTTTTCCTGTTCAGTAAGCCAACATCTATTCAGTAAGGATACCTTGGGCAAGACCCCCAAACACTGCTACTGCCTACTGAGTGTGCTCCGCCTCCGAGTGACTGCAGCTCTGGCACTTTGAGTTTGCTAGGAGAAAAGCGTGAAATAAATGATTTGTGTCTATCTATCTATCTATCTATCTATCTATCTATCTATCTATCTATCTATCTATCTATCTATCTATCTATCTGTCTGTCTGTCTGTCTGTCTGTCTGTCTGTCTGTCTGTCTGTCTGTCTGTCTGTCTGTCTGTCTGTCTGTCTGTCTGTCTGTCTGGCTGGCTGTCTGGCTGGCTGTCTGGCTGTCTGTCTGTCTGGCTGTCTGTCTGGCTGTCTGTCTGTCTGGCTGTCTGACTGGCTGTCTATCTATCTAGGTAGATCAAGAACATTTCTTATTTGTGTGGTTCTTCAAGCTTAAGATACATTTTTTGATATTTCTTTTCAAATCTTAAAAGTACAATACATTTTTTCTTGATTTGTTGTAACATTTGTCAAAAATCTGACTAGTGTATGACACATGTTCATTGTTAGATATTAACAATCAATCCATTCAATAGTCTTAAAAATTATACAGAAATGTTCACCTCTTCCGAATGAGTTTTAACAAAAAAAACAAAAACAAACAAAGAAGGGAAATTCAATCATATTTCTTGCTCAGATACATAAAAGCTTTCTATTTTTCTATACCACGAGTTTTTTTTTCGTTTATTTTTTTAAATTGTTTGTGGCCAACTTAAGGTCAGAGGTAAGGGGGGCTCAACTACTAACTTTCCCCTCGTCCAATACTCCAGATAAGGTGTTTTTGTAGCTACACCTGTTATAGGTGTAAAAATCCTGATGGTCACACGCCTGCTTTATGACCCTTGTAAGATGGGACTTTATTCATACAAAAAATACAAAAAGGAATTTCTCGTAGAACTCTTATCCATAAAATCGATCTTCTTGAATAGCAATAAAGCACGTCAAAGAGGACCTTCATGAGACTGACACATTCAATGATCTGGCTTGACGTAACGAGCAATAATTATTTTCTGGTGGCAACGGCACATGTTTGTTTTGGGCGATTTGTGCCCTTCATCAGGCCTCTGAATGCATAAAATTCTATTGGGCACAGTCAGCAGTAGAAACCAAAGTTCCAGAAAGAAGTCGGCACACCATCTGAAAATTATACGGGTGCTTGACAAAGTGGCACAGGCTATGCCACATCGATACAATGTTCAAAGGATTGTCAGCACACCGTTCTCTATAGCACACACTTTATTGTGCCCGTCTCCAGAAAGTAGTCCAACAATTGTTTCGGGGGCCGCGCAGGGTCCCCCTTTATCAAGACATGTGGTAACCACGTGCCTTGATAAAGGGGGACCCTGCACACCCCCAAAACAATTGTTGGACTACTTTGTGGAGACGGGCACAATAAAGTGTGTGCTATAGAGAACGGTGTGCTGACCATCCTTTGAGCAGTAGAAACCAGACCTGCACATTAGTGAATTAAGAGAAGCATCTACACCAAATGGATCCAATTACACTATCCCACAGGCAGACCAACAGGTAGTCCAACAGCTGCTGTAGCTTGGAATGGGCCAGTCCAAGTCATCAGACACTTAAAGCTATGATAGGCTATAAGTATGCAGGGAGTTGTGCCTTCAGCTGGCAGAACAATCCCTCTCCCTGCATGCTCATGTGACTTCAAACCAACTGGTCACTGAGGCGGTCATGGAACTTTTTGAATTAGTACTGCAGGTATTTCCTGTTTTTTTTTTTTTTTTTTTTTTGCATATCTAAAAAACAATTTACAACAATGTTGCATGCAGCATTTAAAATGTAGATCTCCTACAAATTAAAACAAAACAAAACAAAAAAAACAACAACAACAAAAAAACTTGTGTGAATAAATGTAGGTGGATTTGCAGAGTGATTATTCTTGAATAGTAAATATGTTGTTCCCTTTGCACCCCTGCGGGGCTCCAGGACTCCTCCCTCCGTGACATGTGACAGCGTAGCTGGTGTTACTGTGTTCGGTAATAAGAAGGAGTAACACAGCAGTAAAGACATTTTGTCGGCACGGTATTGCCCACTCTGCGGTGACTGCGGTGGCACTTAGTGCAAACCAGATGTGGGTGAGACACATCATCCAGGGCATGCGTTCTTGCCATCTGGCTGTTTGTGAACAGTAGCTAGTGGTTTGCCATCTGCCAATGCTGTTAGGTGATCATGCCCGTGGCTATAAGCATCTGCCTGTCACATTGTTGACTGTAATAGCATTCACATACTATTATGATGTTTCTCATTAACTTATCCAGATGTGCTCGCCAATTGAGATCTCTGCCTAAGACACAAAATCAAGACCAGACCGAGACTTCAAAACGCAGTCCTAATGCAAGAATCATTCCAGACCACATAGAAACGTGTTCGTACAAATTGACATGAACATATAGTTGTCAGTCCACCTAATCGGGTCATAGATGGTTCAGTTCTCCTCCCAGTCATTTGTGAAGGCCACCCAAGGCAGCAGTGGGGGCTCTGGCACACCGGAGAGCGTATTGCGGGTTGTTTTAATTTAAAGGATACCCAAGGTGACATGTGACATGATTACATAGACATGTGTATGTACAGTGCCTAGCACACAAATAACTATGTGGTGTTCTTTTTTTCTTTCTCTGCCTGAAATAGTTAAATATCAGGTATGTAAGTGGCTGACTCAGTCCTGACTCAGACAGGAAGTGACTACAGTGTGACCCTCACTGATGAGAAATTTTAACTATAAAACACTTTCCTAGCAGAAAATGGCTTCTGAGAGCAGGGACGATATAAAAAGGGTTAATAGTTCATAGATTTTAGCTCTGGCATACTTCAATGAATGTGTCATTGAGCAAAAACAATAAAACAGTTAAAACTTATAAAGTAGATTTAAACATAAAATAAAACCGTGGAATATCTTAAAAAGTCATTTTTAGGAGAAGGAAGATAGATACAATTGTTTATCTCATTAGTTTATTTTCTTCTCCGGTGTCCTTTAAAAAAAACAAAACAAAAAAAACATATCGACTTACATTAAAATAACGACAAAGTTGCCGCAAATTGCGATCTTTAAAAAAAATTGTGATCACAGCAATTTTACTGTGATTTTAATGCGAGTCAAGAGAAGCGGTTTTCCCCTTTTTAATGAATTGAAAACGACCCACAAAAAGCTCTCCGGTGTGCCAGGGCCCTGTGTCAGGCAACATATTACCTCGGGGCAGGGGAGTAGCAATAGCCATAACAGCTGCTAAGGGGCCCTGAAGCAAAGGGGGCCAAAGCGGTAATGTGCTCACTATTTTCCTGTTTTTCTCCACGCTCTGACTTTATCTCAGTGCCCATAGACTGTTTGCAGTGTACATTGCATAGGAATGTACATTCGCCAGCCAACTCCTATCCCATAGGGTAGGGGCAGGTGGCACAGTGTTGCTTGCGAATTGTCGCCAAAGTCATTTTTGCATCGAAAATCCTATTTTCGAATTCGACGAATTTTCAAGAAAATCTGCAGAAATATTTGCGTTTTCGACCAGCATCAAAAATTGAAGAAACGTCCCTTTATGCGGACCCTTATGCCCTTATGCGGAAAAATATCCGCAATAATCCGCAAGAAACGGCACTGTATGCGGACGCTTATGCCCTTATGCGGAAAATTGTCCGCAATAATCCACAAGAACTTCACTGTATGCGGACGCTTATACGGAAAAATGTCCGCAATAATCCGCTCATACATATGTATAGACCCAGTTACCGCACGTGTACAGTACTACGACTACGCGGATATACGTACGCGATGAACTACGAATTTAACACGAAAATAACGGGCATTAGGCGAAAATTAACGCAAAAATATTCGATCGAAAATTCGCCCGTCGAAACGAAATTAGGCGAAAATTCGGCGAAAATAATTTTCGCTCATCACTGAAGTGGCATTGCTCTTGAATGCCTAGGTCTGATGGTCCCATCAAAATTCTGCTATAGAGCGCCATAATCTCTAGCTACTCCATTTGCCTCGAGGTGTAAAAAAATAAAAAATTGATTTCACATGAATCAAGATCTCCAATAACATGACATTTTATTGATTATTAATTTCTTATAGTAATAATAAGCTGTGAGTAGGGCACATAGGTTGGAGCGAAAAAAACATTTTCACAGCAGGCCAATTTGTGTCCGTTTATAATGTAAGGGCGGACCTTCAAAGGTAAACAGACCTCTGATTGGCCAGGCATAATAATATTAAAGGGACCCTGAACAAAATGGAAAAACGCCATAGTGAACATTCTTACTGGAAAAAAAGAAATGGTCCGGTTCCACTTCACCGATACTGTGACAAATGGGAGCAGGAAAATCAGGTGCTAAACACGAGCAATGGTTGAAAAAAGGATTTCCCGCTACACCAGATGGCTGGGCTGCAATAGAAAACTTTATACTGACTTCATGGTACACACAGGTAAAAGCTCACGCGCGTATCGGAGCAAGGAGTGGCTCCTCAATCATATAGCTATGATTAAGGAGCCATGTTTTGCTCTGATACGCGTGAGCTTCCCCGGCGTCCTCTGGGCTCCCTCCATTCTCCTGCTGGTGGCTCCATTAGCCCTGCAAGTTGGCCAGGAGTAGTACACACAACTGCGCATGCACCCATTGCCATGAGTGTTCTGCGCATGTGCGGTTCTAGGTATAATGTAAACCGAATGTAAGTCAGTTACTAACACGTGGTTTAATGGGGCAAAAGGGAAGGGTGTGTTTTTACATAGACTGAAAGATAAAACAAATGTTCTTTCATTCATAAAGCGTGTACTGTTCAAGTCTACAGGGAATTCGTCATGCCAAACGTCTGATCACAGCCCATGTGTGGTCACACCCAATTATAACCTCCTGGAAGCGAGCAGAAGTACAGAATAACAAATGAAGGAAGGTAAGCTTTTCTTCGTAACGTTTGCTGAAATCTCTGTCATGCCCATTGTTTTTGCAGAAAACGGTTTTACTATTGTGAAGGTAGAGTTGTTCTTCAAACACCAGTTATTTTAGAACTTGAGTGTATTTGCGCCTATTTTCAAGAAACATTAACTTGACGTATGTGAACCATCAGGGATATTTAACAACTTAATGTTTCTTGGTGCTGACAGTCCTTAATTCCCTCACCAAACAGGAGGTCTCCTCCAGGGAGGTCCTTTTCCACTGAGATCTTCTCTGTTTAATGCAACACTCTAGCCTCAGCGAGGGCTGCCGGGATGGTGTTACGCAGTGTGTCACAACAAAGCCTATGTTACGTCTACCGCAGTGGTAAATCTCTATTCCCGTTTGGAATTCTGAGGCTTCACGAATGTGCAAACCCACCACCAGCGTCTTGTAATCTGTGTTCCCCAGCGCAAGCAACTTCTATTTCCTTTCTTTGCTCTTAGCTTTTCATTAAAGGCCAACCATACTTAAAAGTTTACTTGTATAAGCAATACTGAAATGGAAAATGAAAGTAAAGTAGATCTTAAGCGAACAAAAAAAAGATAGATATGTACCTACTGGCTCGGCAAATACCTCTATGTCCTCTTCGGGTAGCCTTCAGAATTACTCCCATCTCCAAGTACTTCTGAAGATGAGAGCACCGATACAGTAAATGCTTGAGCTCGAGCTCACATTTGGGTAGTATGGCCCCAAGTGCTTCCGAAGATGAGCTCATCCATACTGTGCATGCTTGAGCCTTGGTTCACACATGAGCAGTACGGCCCCAAGTGCTTCTGAAGATAAACGCGCCCATACTTTGCACGCTTGAGCCCTATCTCACACATGGGCAGTACAGCCCCAAGTGCTTCTGAAGATGAGCACATCCATACTGTGCACGCTAGAGCCCTGGCTCACACATGGGCAGTACGGCCCCAAGTGCTTCTGAAGATAACCGCGCCCATACTTTGCATGCTTGACACATGGGCAGTACGGCCCATTAGTGCTTCAGAAGATGAGCACATCCATACTGTGCACGCTAGAGCCCTGGCTCATACATGGGCAGTACGGCCCCAAGTGCTTCTGAAGATAAGCGCGCCCATACTTTGCACGCTAGAGCCTTGGCTCACACATGGGCAGTATGGCCCCAAGTGCTTCTGAAGATGAGCACATCCATACTGTGCACGCTAGAGTCCTGGCTCATACATGGGCAGTACGGCCCCAAGTGCTTCTGAAGATGAGCACATCCATACTGTGCACGCTAGAGTCCTGGCTCATACATGGGCAGTACGGCCCCAAGTGCTTCTGAAGATGAGCACATCCATACTGTGCACGCTAGAGCCCTGGCTCACACATGGGCAGTACGGCCCCAAGTGCTTCTGAAGATAACCGCGCCCATACTTTGCATGCTTGACACATGGGCAGTACGGCCCATTAGTGCTTCAGAAGATGAGCACATCCATACTGTGCACGCTAGAGCCCTGGCTCATACATGGGCAGTACGGCCCCAAGTGCTTCTGAAGATAAGCGCCCATACTTTGCATGCTTGAGCCCTGGCTCGCAGATGGGCAGTACGGCCCCAAGTGCTTCCGAAGGAGGGATGAAAAGTTATTCATTTCACTGAACTCCATCAGGAGGTGGCTCTGGAGTTAGGAGTAGGAGACAGGACGGGAAGCTCTATGCTATCCAGAGCCTTCTCTTTCCATAAGTAAGTAACTATTATTAAAATTGCTATCAATATGGAATTATTAGCATCTACTTGACAATCTTCTCATGGGAGCCCACTACATACATGCCCCATACATACCTTTAGATTGTAAGCTCGGAAGGGCACTTCATGGGGCCTCCTAGCAAAACTTTTATGGGGTCTGCCAAAGTTCACACCCTTTCCCTTGCCTCCCCTTGGTGCCCTTCCTGGCCTTGGGGCCCATCTCACAAGGGCCATAAAACAAGTGTGCCATCATGATCTTCACACCCATAACAAATGTAGCCACAAAACACCTGAACTGAAGTATAGTCTCCTGTATCCGAGGAAGGGAAAGTTAGTAGCTCTCACCCTTTGGTGTCTTGGAATTTGTCATACATGTTATTCATCGTGTTACTTTTGTCACTGTAATTAGCTATTCTGTATTTTGTATATTGGTGTAAAACATCATCTGTATCATTTTGTATCCCATGTTTGTTTCTTACTTTGTACAGCGTCACAAAATATGTTGGCCCTTTATAAATTAATTTATTAGGAGGTAGGTTAGTGTTAGGCACTAGGTAGGGTGGTTTGTGTTAGGCACTAGGATGGTGCGGGGTAGTGTTAAGTAGTGTTGGGCGAACATCTAGATGTTCGGGTTCGGGCCGAACAGGCCGAACATGGCCGCGATGTTCGGGTGTTCGACCCGAACTCCGAACATAATGGAAGTCAATGGGGACCCGAACTTTTGTGGTTTGTAAAGCCTCCTTACATGCTACATACCCCAAATTTACAGGGTATGTGCACCTTGGGAGTGGGTACAAGAGGAAAAAAAAATTTAGCAAAAAGAGCTTATAGTTTTTGAGAAAATCGATTTTAAAGTTTCAAAGGGAAAACTGTCTTTTAAATGCGGGAAATGTCTGTTTTCTTTGCACAGGTAACATGCTTTTTGTCGGCATGCAGTCATAAATGTAATACATATAAGAGGTTCCAGGAAAAGGGACCGGTAATGCTAACCCAGCAGCAGCACACGTGATGGAACAGGAGGAGGGTGGCGCAGGAGGAGAAGGCCACGCTTTGAGACACAACAACCCAGGCCTTGCATGAGGACAAGAAGCGTGCGGATAGCATGCTTTGTACCACCATGCAGTCATAAATGTAATAAAGATAAGTGGTTCAATAAACAGGGACCACGCGGCAACGCTAACCCAGCAGCAGCACACGTGATGGAACAGGAGGAGGCGCAGGAGGAGAAGGCCACGCTTTGTGAGACACAACAACCCAGGCCTTGCATGAGGACAAAAAGCGTGCGGATAGCATGCTTTGTACCGCCATGTAGTCATAAATGTAATAAAGATAAGAGGTTCCATAAACAGGGACCGGCAACGGTAACCCAGCAGCAGCAGCAGCAGCAGCAGCAGCAGCAGCACACGTGATGGAACAGGAGGAGGCGCAGGAGGAGAAGGCCACGCTTTGTGAGACACAACAACCCAGGCCTTGCATGAGGACAAAAAGCGTGCGGATAGCATGCTTTGTACCGCCATGTAGTCATAAATGTAATAAAGATAAGAGGTTCCATAAACAGGGACCGGCAACGGTAACCCAGCAGCAGCAGCAGCAGCAGCAGCAGCAGCACACGTGATGGAACAGGAGGAGGCGCAGGAGGAGAAGGCCACGCTTTGTGAGACACAACAACCCAGGCCTTGCATGAGGACAAAAAGCGTGCGGATATAGCAGCAATGCTTTTTGCCGCCATGCAGTCATAAATGTAATACAGATGAGAGGTTCAATAAACAGGGACCGGAAACGCTAAACCATCCCAGATGTTCATCGGTCATGTTACTTGGTTGGGGTCCAGGAGTGTTGCGTAGTCGTTTCCAATCCAGGATTGATTCATTTTAATTTGAGTCAGACGGTCTGCATTTTCTGTGGAGAGGCGGATACGCCGATCTGTGATGATGCCTCCGGCAGCACTGAAACAGCGTTCCGACATAACGCTGGCTGCCGGGCAAGCCAGCACCTCTATTGCGTACATTGCCAGTTCGTGCCAGGTGTCTAGCTTCATGCCCGGTTTCAGGTCCAGCGGTGCCAGCCACAAATCCGTCTGTTCCTTTATTCCCCTCCAAATTTCCTCCCCTGTGTGCTGCTTATCCCCAAGGCAGATCAGCTTCAGCAACGCTTGCTGACGCATGCCAACAGCTGTGCTGCACTGCTTCCACGATCCTACTGCTGCTGGTGCTGGGTTAGCATTTCCGGATGAGGTACAGCTTTGAGATGCGTTGGAGGAGAAGGAGTCAGAGAGGTAGGTGCTGCTGTTGTTATCCAGCTGTTTGCGGCGTGGGCAACACCCGCGCCGTAGCAGGTGAGGAATCGCTGCCAGGCTCCACAAGGTTCACCCAGTGCGCGGTAAGGGAGATGTATCGACCCTGGCCGAACGCACTCGTCCAGGTGTCAGTGGTGAGGTGAACCTTGCAGGCAACGGCATTCTTCAAGCTTCGGGTTATTTAGCTGACCACGTGCTCATGCAACTCAGGCACTGCAGAGCGCGCAAAGTGGTAGCGGCTGGGAACCACGTAACGTGGGATGGCCACTGACATCATGCCCTTGAAGCTGTTTGTCTCCACCACTCAATATGGCAGCATTTCGCATGCCAGAAGCTTGGCTATGCTGGCTGGCTGTTACTGCCACGGCCCGGGGGTCATTTGCTGGCAATTTCCTCTTGTGCTCAAACATCTCAGAGACAGACAACTCAACCGTAGCGCTGCACACCGAAGGGCTGTTGGTTGTTGTGTTTGATGAACACTGGGAGACCTCAAGAGCACTAGTCCGGAAAGTGACAGTGTCAGCATCGTCTGATGTTTGTGAATGTTGTGAACCACGCAATGGCTGGGCTACTGCTGCTGCTGAGGCGGGTCTGGTGGTGAGTCTGGTGAACCCAAGGGAGGCAGTGTTGCTGGTGGTACCCTGTCCTGCCGCGTTTGCCCACAGAGTGGGATGTTTGGATAGAATGTGGCGGCTCATGCTGGTGGTGGAGAGGTTGTTAATACTTTTCCCCCTGCTCAGGCGGGTCTTGCACACCTTGCAAATCGCCATGGTAACATCCTCAGTGCAGTCTTCAAAGAAAGCCCAGACTTTAACTGGCTGAGGACTCGGACCTCGTGCGTGATGTGCTGGTGCTGCTTAACCCACTGCTGGACGCTTGAGAGGTCATCCAAGTAATTATCTGGTCCTGTTCTTTTGGATCTGTGAGGGTTGTTGTCCTGGACAACATGGGCAGTATTGAGTGGGTTTTCTTGGGTGCTCCCCTGTGGCCTGTACGTGAACCGTCAGGGGAAACACCTCTTCCCTTGCCCCTCCCTCTTTCACCGGATTTCTTCCTCATTTCACTTATCCTTAAAGTACACGCTGACTGGCAGCAGTACAGTGGCAGTACAGAAATGCTATACAGTGGTGGGTGAGCGGTGTACCACTATTGTCAGCAGTGACACAGAGCACAATGCTATACAGTGGCGGGTGAGCGGTGTACTACTGTTCCCAGCAGACACAGAGTGGAAGTAAACACAATGCTATATAGTGTGGCTGAGCCGTGTACACAGAGTGGCATTAAACACAATGCTATATAGTCTGCTATATAGTCACCCCGAACAGGGTGATGTTCTGCAGAACCCGAACAGTGGCAAACACTGTTCGCCCAACACTACTGGGAGGGAACGCAGATTTTAGTACCTAAACACACGATACAACATGTTTTCCGGGGTCGGACTCTGAGGCACATACAGATGGTCCCGATCATCATCCTCATCATACAACTCTTCTCCTGAGTCTGACCCACCCACCACCTCTGCCACCCCAACATCCCCAGACACAGACCCCTCATCGTCCTCAACATTAACTTGGGATGCTGGCCTGAGCCAGACCTCCTCCTCCACATCAGGCCCCATCATCTCCTCAATGGCAGCCCTCATTAATCGCTCTGGCGACGGACTGATGGACACAACGTTCTCCTCCGGGGAGGGCTGCTGCTGACCACTGGCTGCTGGGGTGGATGTTATAGCTTGCGTGGGGCGTTGGCTGTTGCTGTTGTTGGGAGTGCTGCTCACAGCGGAGGTCTCTGGGGAACTCATGTTGAGCTCATATAGTGGTTGACGGTGAGTGGAGTATTACTGATCCCAGCAATATACACACTGACTGGCAGAGTACGCAATGCTCTATAGTGTGGCTGAGCGGTGTACACAGAGTGGCAGTAAACACAATGCTATATAGTCTGGCTGAGCGAGCGGTGTACTACTGTTCCCAGCAGAATCAGAGTGGCAGTAAACAATGGTATATAGTCTGGCTGAGCGGTGTACACAGAGTGTCAGTAAACAATGGTATATAGTCTGGCTGAGCGAGCGGTGTACTACTGTTCCCAGCAGAATCAGAGTGGCAGTAAACAATGGTATATAGTCTGGCTGAGCGGTGTACACAGAGTGTCAGTAAACAATGGTATATAGTCTGGCTGAGCGGTGTACACACAATGCTATATAGTCTGCTATATAGTGTCAGTAAACAATGGTATATAGTCTGGCTGAGCGAGCGGTGTACTACTGTTCCCAGCAGAATCAGAGTGGCAGTAAACAATGGTATATAGTCTGGCTGAGCGGTGTACACAGAGTGTCAGTAAACAATGGTATATAGTCTGGCTGAGCGAGCGGTGTACTACTGTTCCCAGCAGAATCAGAGTGGCAGTAAACAATGGTATATAGTCTGGCTGAGCGGTGTACACAGAGTGTCAGTAAACAATGGTATATAGTCTGGCTGAGCGGTGTACACAGAGTGTCAGTAAACAATGGTATATAGTCTGGCTGAGCGGTGTACACAGAGTGGCAGTAAACACAATGCTATATACTCTGGCTGAGCGAGCGGTGTACTACTGTTCCCAGCAGACACAGAACAGTAAACAGAATGCTATATAGTGTGGCTGAGCGAGCGGTGTACCACTATTCCCAGCAGACACAGAACAGTAAACAGAATGCTATATAGTGTGGCTGAGCGAGCGGTGTACCACTATTCCCAGCAGACACAGAACAGTAAACAGAATGCTATATAGTGTGGCTGAGCGAGCGGTGTACCACTATTCCCAGCAGACACAGAACAGTGAACAGAATGCTATATAGTGTGGCTGAGCGAGCGGTGTACCACTATTCCCAGCAGACACAGAACAGTGAACAGAATGCTATATAGTGTGGCTGAGCGAGCGGTGTACCACTATTCCCAGCAGACACAGAACAGTGAACAGAATGCTATATAGTGTGGATGAGCGAGCGGTGTACCACTATTCCCAGCAGACACAGAACAGTAAACAGAATGCTATATAGTGTGGCTGAGCGAGCGGTGTACCACTATTCCCAGCAGACACAGAACAGTGAACATAATGCTATATAGTGTGGCTGAGCGAGCGGTGTACCACTATTCCCAGCAGACACAGAACAGTGAACAGAATGCTATATAGTGTGGCTGAGCGAGCGGTGTACCACTATTCCCAGCAGACACAGAACAGTAAACAGAATGCTATATAGTGTGGCTGAGCGAGCGGTGTACCACTATTCCCAGCAGACACAGAACAGTAAACAGAATGCTATATAGTGTGGCTGAGCGAGCGGTGTACCACTATTCCAAGCAGACACAGAACAGTGAACAGAATGCTATATAGTGTGGCTGAGCGAGCGGTGTACCACTATTCCCAGCAGACACAGAGTGGCAGTAAACAGAATGCTATATAGTGTGGCTGAGCGAGGTACACAGAGTGGCAGTAAACAGAATGCTATATAGTGTGGCTGAGCAAGCGGTGTACTACTATTCCCAGCAGACACAGAGTGGCAGTAAACAGAATGCTATATAGTGTGGCTGAGCGAGGTACACAGAGTGGCAGTAAACAGAATGCTATATAGTGTGGCTGAGCAAGCGGTGTACTACTGTTCCCAGTGACACAATGACAGGGGGGACCCTGGCTAGCGTGGCTGGAGCGCGAACTACCCTGCCTGCCTACCCAAAGCTAAACCCACAGACAAATGGCGGAGATATGACGTGGTTCGGGTATTTATTTACCCGAACCACGTGACAGTTCGGCCAATCAGAGCGCGTTCGGGTCCGAACCACGTGACCCGTTCGGCCAATCACAGCGCTAGCCGAACGTTCGGGGAACGTTCGGCCATGCGCTCTTAGTTCGGCCATATGGCCGAACGGTTTGGCCGAGCACCGTCAGGTGTTCGGCCGAACTCGAACATCACCCGAACAGGGTGATGTTCTGCAGAACCCGAACAGTGGCGAACACTGTTCGCCCAACACTAGTGTTAAGCAGAAGAGGGAGGTTAGTGTTACGCTCTAGTAGGTGGGGGGTTAGTGTCAGGCATTAGGAGGGGGGTTAGTGTTAGGCAGTAAGTAGGGTGATTATTGTTAGGCTCTAGGAGGTGGGGGGTTAGTGTCAGGCATTAGGAGGGGGTAGTGTCAGGCACCACGGCTAGGGTGGTTAGGGTTAGGCACGGCTGGGTAGTGTTAGGCACTAGGCGGTGGGGGGCTAGTGTTAGGAACGGGGGTGTGTGTTAAAGGGGAACTTCAGTCTAAACAAACATACTGTTATTAAGTTACATTAGTTATGTTAATTAGAATAGATAGGTAATATAATCTCTTACCCACCCTGTTTTAAAAGAACAGGCAAATGTTTGTGATTCATGGGGGCTGCCATCTTTGTCATGGGGGCAGCCATCTTTTTGGTTGAAAGGAGGTGACAGGGAGCATAAGACACAGTTCCAACTGTCCTGTGTCCTGATAACCCCTCCCAGCTGCACACGCTAGGCTTCAAATGTCAAATTCAAAATGTAAAAAAAATAAAAATTGCACCAAAACAGCAGAACGAGAACAACAACATCAAAAATCCCATCATGCTTTGCACAGCATAAGGGGAAAACTGCCCGGGCAGTTTTCTTCTGTGCAGCTAAAAATGAGGCTTGTATAAGAGAAACAAAGTTCTGATGCTGTGAAACTGTTACAGAAACACCAAGCCTTTTCAGTGCTGCTGAGTCGATTTTCAGTCTGGAGGTTCACTTTAAGCATTAGGAGGAGGGGGTTTAGCGTCAGGCATTAGGAGGGGGGTTAGTGTTAGGCAGTAGGTAGGGTGTTTAGTGTTAGGCTCTAGGAGGTGGGGGCTAGTGTCAGGCACTAGGAGGGGGGTAATGTTAGGCACTAGGTAGGGAGGTTAGTGTTAGGCACGGGGTGTGTGTTAATCACTAGGAGGTGGGGGTTAGCGTCAGGCATTAGGAGGTGGGTTAGTGTTAGGCACTAGGAGGGTGGGGGGTACTGTTAGGCACTAGGTAGGGGGGTTAGTGTCAGGCACAGGGGGGTAGTGTTAGGCACTAGGAGGTGTGGGGTTAGTGTCAGGCATTAGGAAAGGGGTAGTATTAGGCACTAGGTAGGGTGGTTAGTGTTAGGCACGGCTGGGTAGTGTTAGGCACTAGGAGGTGGGGGGTTAGTGTTAGGCATTAGGAGGGGGGTTAGCTTCAGGTTTTAGGAGGGGAAGGTTCATGTCAGAATAGGTGCTAGGTAAGTGCATAGTAAAACAATGGTAATGTAAATTACCTATATTTTTATCAGCAGCACCACCTGGTGCCCAACCCATGCAGCAGCACCATAATACTTACTCCACCATTAACAGTCGCCGCATCCAGCCATGTGGGGACCCGCTCAGCATGACTAATAAGATGAGAGTGTTAATGGCTTTAAGGGCTGGCTACCAGGTAGTGACACCACTGTACACATGAATGCCCTAAAACAGCTATGGCTAAACTGTGCACACCAGCTACTGAAGGACTACAAGTCCCATCATGCCCCCATTCCAGCAGTACGCCCATCATAGCCGTCCTCCGGGTTTGCATAGTCGTAGATGTTTTCCGTAAGTTGAAATGTCTTTCTATGGCCCCAGTGGGTAAACCGCGCATAAGGCTCAGAAATAGGAGCTGAAACGTGAGCTGGCTGAGTGTACCAGTCCCCGAAGGTATCAATATTGTCAGCTCAGAGGTGTTATGAAAAGGAAAGAGCTGCTTCCTCTATTTAGAATATGTTGACGGCTCCAGAAACATGGAAAGGAGAATGTGAGCTGATTTTTGGAAACAAAGGACTCGGTGACGTCTCCCCATCTGCAGCTGGGGTTTAGTACCGCTGCTAATATACAATACGGTCTATTTAATAAGGCGGCCCTGTGAGCTATAATATGTTTCCAGAGCAGTAACCTGGAGAAGCTTTCACCTAGACGCAGGCAGAGCTATGAGAGCTGATGGCTTGTTGGTGACCGTTGGTTATCGAATCTCGCATATTATTCTTATACTCTTCACCTTTCTTAATGAGGACCAGAGATGAAAACCTGGGGGTTCCTCCAGCCCCATCCGCCTGGATCGCTCCAACACCGCCATTCTCCACCGCCTCTATCCGCGTCCCGTCAGTCTACGCAGGCGCAGTGCGCTTCCTCCGTACTGCGCAGGCGTTTGCATAAAGCAGGTGACGGCGAGACGAAGGGAGCCCCTGCACATGCATAAAACTGGTCGCGTCCAGCGGAAGTGACGGGACCCGGTAGTAGCGATAGAGGCGGCGGAGGATGGCGGCACCGTGGGAGCGATCTGAGCGGATGGGGCTGGAGGAAACCCCAGGTATGTATACATCTATTATGTTGTTTGTCTCCGGGTCTCATCTCTGGTTACCTGAAGCGAAAATAAACTTATGATATAATGAATTGTATTTGTAGTACAGCTAAGAAATAAAACATTAGCAGCAACGAAAAGAGTCTCATATTGTTTTCCAGTACAGAAAGAGTAAATAACAAACAAACAAACAAACCAAAAACACTTCAGTTATCTATGTAAGGCGCTTTAAAAAAAAAAAAAAGATCACTCCCATTCACTTTCATTAAAATCGTGGTAAACATCATCACGATTGCCGAGATTGCATAAGCAAAAAAAAGGTACGTGGTCGCAGCAATTTTTACCGCGATTTTAATGAAACTGAATAGGAGTGATTTTTTAAAAAGCACCCAGCAAGCGCAAATCCAACGCAAGCGCTCACAAAAGCACTTATAGTGTGGATCCGGCCTAAAGGAGCTTCTCTGAGCTATTCCACCCACTGGGTAGAAGACAGTCCTGTTTTCTAAAGCGCTTAAACATCCAAGAAACAGAGAGAGACAGCTTGAGATAAGGTTGTACTGCAGGAAAGTTATTATTTCTACTTTCTTTTATAGCTTAAAGTACAGAGTGTAGTTTTAAAACTGCAACTGTAACAGTATGACAATAAAAAATAAAAAATAGATATATAATTGAAAATACAAATATGAGACGCTTTTCTTTGCTACTAATGTTCTATTCATTATCCATACTACACATACAATTCAATATATCATAAGATTTTCTCCTTCAGGTGTGCTTTAAAATGGACCTGAACTCGGAACTTCCTCTCAGCTCTAAAAGATACACAACAGCATAATAACCTTCAAAGAAAAACATTTCTTTGTTACAGCGGATACATATCCTGCAATAAATCTGCAGTGTGTCTACTTCCTGCTTTTATGGAAGCAGCGAAAGGATTAACATCCTGTGTTTACATATTAGTTGTGTCTGTCAAGACTATGACTGACAACTGACGCATTTTTGGGTTGACACCACTGAGGGATCAAATAACACTTGTAATTATTAGCGGATGATGGGGAATTAACAACAACAACACAGAACATTTATATCGCGCTTTTATCCTGTCGGACTCACCGCGCCAGAGTTGCAGCCACTAGGACACGCCCTATAGGCAGGAGCAGTGTTAGGGAGACTTGCCTAAGGTCTCCTACTGAATAGGTGCTGGCTTACTGAACAGGCAGAGCAGAGATTCGAACCCTGGTCTCCTGTGTCAGAGGCAGAGCCCTTGACCATTACACTATCCAGCTACAATTAGACAGGCTCTTCTCTCTAAAAACACACAGGGTGCATTCCTCTCTGTTTTCCTGGTGTCTTGTGCAAGAGCTCAGGGCCACTTTAGAGTCCCGTTCCCTCTTCAAAATGCAAAACTCCTTAGCGGTTTGATTTTTGGTGTCTTTTAGGACCCCCATTCAGTGTAACTTAGTGGGAAACAAACACACTTGCACAAAAAAATGTGTATGCAGTCCATTTTTGGTTAAGAAAGAATAGCTTCATGCAGAGTGAAAATAGTCAGATTGCTGTTGGTCTTCGGCCTCTGCTTGCTTTCTGAACTTCTGGCATGATTTTTGGTTATTGTGATTTCTGGTTTTTGACTCTGAGCTGATGTGGTTGACTGACTTCGTACTGCATTGTTCTTCTGGCTTCTGACCCTTTGTTCTATTCCTGGATTGCCTTTTGATGCCAATATTGTCCTGTATGGCAGAATTGGTTTTGTGTACACATATTTGCCTTTTTGTTGTTTGCAGTTTTTATTCATTTGAGCTTATTTCTTACATCTTTTTTTTCCAAATGTGCACAAGTGTCCCCTGAAGTCCACCAACGGCATCCTGGGGAACCATGCCCAATCGCTATTATGTTGGACCACTGCAGGCACGAGTCGGGACAAGGTCCTCCAGCACCCAAGGCTCAGACACCAAAGTGCGCCCCTCCATCCCTCCCACCCCAGCCGTCACACACTGATTGTTGCTATTAGACTAAGAGGCTCCCCAGCACCTTAATCTCTAGTTATCTGGCTTGCAGTCACTGCCATGTATCCCTTTTCTTATTTGTCTCTGCTTCAAACACAATAGGTGAATGAAAGCTGAATGAGTTGTGTGCCCCCTCCTACACTGCGCCCTGAGGCTGGAGCCTCTCTCGCCTCTGCCTCTGCCCGGCCCCGCACTTGCTCGTTCCCCCTTTCTACTTTCCATAGTGCAGAACATGCTGTTAGCCAAACTTTGTGTTTGTAATCATCAAAAACAATTGTTTCTGTATACCAATATTGCAAATATTCATGGACCTTTAGCCAATAATTGTAGAGAGTTAATTGTAGGCCATACTTTTTGTTGGCTTACTAACCATAGTTTTTAGAAGCAAGCTTTCGAGAACATGCATTTCCCTTCATCAGGCATGTAGTTGTTGTATACATTGCAAAACTGAATACAAATTGTGAATGGATATTAAAGAAAAAAAAATATTAAAGTACCATAGTAACCATGATTGTGGTGATATATTGGGGTGATTATGATGTAAGGATAACAGGAACATATTCTTTCATTTTTCTGCCTGTGTTCCATGGAGAGAGCGGTTGCCTTTGATTGCTTGGGGCAAGGAAGTGGGTATTGTCTTGACCATATGAAGTGCTTTGAGTTTCTGCTAATGGGATTATCTGCCTGGCTTTTTGAACTCAGGAGACGGCCCATTGTCTCAATACACAAAGCAAGCCTAGTCAGGAAAAGACTAACACATGTCAACTTGTGGTGAAGAAACGCAAACATACCCTGTAACTTACATCTATTGGAAGGGGGTTGGAAATCTCTGCAGACTTTAAAAACAGGAGACAGGAAAAAGCCTTAATCAAGTTTTCACCTGGAGTTGAAAGCCTCACTTAACAATCTCTGGATGTATAGACATTGTAACCTGGGGAAATTGGGCTAAGGAAGTCTTTTGTTGGGTGTGGGTACTATAGTGGATGTTGGATCTCTGGAAAAGGAATTACTTTGAAATCTGTAAGTGTCAACAGGATATTTGTTGTTCTCAAGATTATGACAAGCGTTCGGTGATGTCACAAACGGGGAAAGTGCATTAGTTCCTGGGGGCTGGACATTAAATGCCCCAGGTGACACTTCAGACTATTTAAGCTGACCCAGGACAGCCACCGGTATCTGCTCTTGGAGATAGCGCATAGCTAGAGTTGATCTCGACTTCTGGTCGAACAAGCGGCATGCTCCTGCCGACAACGTTGAGACCTTCAAGTTGGTAACGATTTTTTTAATCCCCATTTTTATTTTACGCAACTATCCGTGTGTGTTATCTTTGTAACTTTTATCTTGTAACTATTTTTACTTTGTTTTTTGTAATCTTTTGTATATATTAAGTTCTGCATTGTTCCATGTTTTTCTGGAATATTAAATTATTATTATTTAATAAGCTTGACTTCTGCCGTACTAAACTAACACTCATAGCCTAAAGGAAACTGCAGTGTAGCTGTGTATAAGTCCGTGCCTAGTTGTATGTTTGAGCAACACTACCATATGAAATTGTAATTGCATTGTGTGTGTGGGGGCGTTTGTCATACGTTGGCCTAAAGCGCGCAGCTGACCCAACGTACGAAACGCCAGTGCGAGTAGCTAACAGTATCGTTTGGAACGACTGTTAGTGGTTTTGCTGCACGACAGTGTAACTCGCATTACAAGTCAGTGTCTGATTGTGCTGTGTTACTGTACAACTGTACTGTGTGTGTGGGTGCGTGGCGTTCTCGTATTCGGCCTAAGCGCAAAGCTGACCCAAATACGAAAACGCGGAGTGCGCGCTGAGGACTCGACAGCAGAGTGGAAGTGTCTAGCGAACCACTAGTGGTGGCAGTGAAAGGTGTTCTGAGGGGTCCCAGCCTTGTTTTAGCTTGACTAAGGCTGCTTCCCCTCTCAGTCTGGTCAAACCCGCAGTCGGGAACCATATACGCAGGCGTGCCTCGGGCCGGTTCCTGACAATGATAACTTTGGACACTTGTCAGTTTATTTTCTCTCCAGCCTCCACTGAAAAAAAATCATCCCCGTAATTTGATTGGTTCCTGGCATTGGCACAGACACTTTCCTTTTGCACAGGTTTTATAAATTCATTTTCTGTGCCTTTCTTTCAGTTTTTAAAGGACTTGCAAGAATTGTATTTTGTGTTCCAAGGAATATCAATTACCATTCATTTCATAGACAATTTAAATATTTTACAGTACATAGATTTCATGGCTTACCATTCATTCTCCTTGCTGAGGACATTTAGCTGCCGGCAAAATATGAGACGTCAGTTTGGAAAAAAATCTCAGACAATTTTTCTTCCTAGTACTCCAAAGCCCAGTATGTGACATTTGTATATTCGCCCAGTATGTTCTTGTCAGCGAGTGGTACCGGTCCATCTGATATAAAGGGATGACGTTCTTCTTAGTCAATATTGTCTTTTAAAGCAGAAGGTATTACAAGTCATCCCCGCTCCGACATCATCCGGCCAAAATTATTTCTGCTTACCCGCACTCTTGCACAGCACACAATAAAAAGTCTTTATACCACATATTGTGGAAAAATTCACTTCTCTGTGTTTGTTGAAAGAGGAACTTTAACCAAAGATTTAACGTCATCCCAGTCAGTAGCTGATACCCCCTTTGCCATGAGAAATCCTTACCATTTCTCATAAAGATCATCAGGGGGTTTGTATGCCTGTATATTGTGGTGAAACCCCTCCCCCAGTCTAATGTCGTGACCTTGGGTCCTGACAGCTTGCTGTCTTTGATCGTTATTGCATTGTGGGAAATAACAGCCTTTTCCAACTGCCAAGCATGCAGTATCTCCCTCTGTGCATATAACTAGTCAGTAATGAATATTCCGTACAGATCACCTGGCAGAAGTAAAGGCGTCACCACATACGATACATTTTACATAGTAAATCATGGAGAGGAAAGATCTTACAATGGGCAAACACTGACTAAATAATTTATAAATGAATATTGTTAAAAATAAGCAATTTTATTCATGATGTTATTTTCACTGCAGTTCTTCTTTGAATAGACTGCAGTGGAGCTCTGCCAAGGCAGCTCTCAGCATACAGTAAACACTGAGGTTTAACCCTTTCAGTGTCTTCTGCATAATTGAAACCAAGTAAACTTTCAGGATTTTTTTTTTTTTTAGATTACTATAAATTTTAATGAAGGTTTTTTTCTCCATAAAGGTTATCATGCTATGGCTAATCTTTTAGAGCAGAGAGAAAGTTCTGAGTTTATTTCCCCTTTAAGATCAGTGGGCGGAGCCTTGCAAATCATCTGTTTACATCCTTGCGGCCGATGTATCCAGGATTGCTTGCGTATAGCGCAGATGCAGCCTTAAAAACTAAAAGAGCCCTGGATTCTCATTTTGCGCACAGCTGTTTCAGGGATTTTGGCCATCATCAGCGTATATTATAGAAGCCTATAGCTTCACAGCTCCCTCAAGGCCTACTCCAGTCAGGAAATGGAGAACCACCGAGATACTGTGTCCAGGGCCAAAAGGAATAAAATAGGCTTCCACTGAGAGCAAAGCAACGCTTTCCTAAGACAGAACATGTACAGATAAGCACTTCCAGCAATTATATGCGAAAAACAGGGACCTTATTCCACATTTAAAGGGAAATTGTACTACTGCCCCCTCCCCCATAAATAGCGCTATAAAAATAGCTCCCCTACTGTTGTCACGGTAAACTGTCAATGGGGGGGGGGGGAATGTTATTAAAGGGTAACGGTAACAACATATAGTGAAATGCAGTAAATTATTCAGGATACCTACTTTTACGTTAAATATCCTGGTTTCAGCATCAGAAATACTTCCTGCATCTACAGTATTTATTGCTGCATATTGGCCCTTTGATTGAGGCTTATGCTTCATACACACTTGAGATAAAAAGCAGCGCCCATTAAGCCCTATGGGACTTTGAACGGAATTATTTTACAATGGGCAAACACTGACTAAATCATTAATAAATGAATATTGTAAAATAAATAAATAAAATAAAATTGTTAATTATGTTATTTTCCTCCGTACTCAGGGTCACTGCAATGCTGGCCCTTTAAACACTTAACCCCACAGGCTATTTTACCCTTACCGCCAAGAGCCATTTTCAGCGCTCCTCCCTTTCATTTGGCCATAACTTCATCACTGCTTATCACACCTAAAATTTTATCCATATCATGTTTTTTCGCTACAAATTAGGCTATTTGTGAGGGATTTTTTTTTCAGGATTTTTTTTTCTATGCATATTCATAGGGAATAACAAGAGGGAAAAATTAATGATGCATGTACATAAGTGAAGAATTTAAAAGCTTTGAATTTAGACCTCCTGGTTGGGAGATTCGCATGACTAGCACCTTCCCTCTCATACCGCCAACATTCACAAGCCCCAGCCTTCCATACAGCACGATTGCTTGACTCCAACTATTGAGGTCAGCTGAGACAATCGTTCTGGGCCATTTCAGGAGAGAATCTTTCATTTGCATCGGTACCTAACCCTACAATGTTGTTAAAGGAGAACTGTAGTGAGAGGGATATGGAGGCTGCCATATTTATTTCTTTTTAAACAATACCAGTTGCCTGGCAGCCCTGATGGTCTATTTGCCTAAAGAAGTGTCTGAATCACACCAGAAACAAGCATGCAGCTAATCTTGTCATATCTGTCTAAATTTGTCAGAAACACCTGATCTGCTGCATGCTTGTTCAGGGCCTATGGCTGAAAGTATTAGAGGCAGAGGATTAGCTGAATAGCCAGGCAACTGGTATTGCTTAAAAGGAAATAAATATGGCAGCCTCCATATACCTCTCACTACAGTTCTCCTTTAAAGAGAAACTGTAACCAAGAATCGAACTTCATCCCAATCAGTAGCTAGTTGGAGGCTAGTGTTGGGCGAACACCTGGATGTTCGGGTTCGGGCCGAACAGGCCGAACATGGGCCAGATGTTCGGCATGTTCGGCCCGAACGCCGAACTCAATGGGAGTCAATGGGACCCCCGAACATGCCCATTTTGGGGGCCCTATGGGGTCGCAGGCATAAGGGGGGAGCATGCCCCGGTCGCGGGGGGGGTCGGAAATTCCCCCCACCCCCTCCGCTAGTGCTCCCCCCTCTGCCCGCTTCTCCATACAAAAAGTTTGAAACAAGTTCAATAGTACCTGGCTGGTGGCACTGGCTGGCAGTGGAGTGAGGAGGAGGAGGAGTCCGAGTAGCAGAGTGACGTTGAGGCCGGGCAGCGGGCGGTTCAGCGCTAGTACCCTTGTGGTACTTCCGCCCTTTCTCTGACCTCACGTCCTCTGCGTGATGACGCATACGAGGGTACGCGTGATGCGTACCCTCGTATGCAGAGGACGTGAGGTCAGAGAAAGGGCGGAAGTACCACAAGGGTACTAGCGCTGAACCGCCCGCTGCCCGGCCTCAACGTCACTCTGCTACTCGGACTCCTCCTCACTCCACTGCCAGCCAGTGCCACCAGCCAGGTACTATTGAACTTGTTTAAAACTTTTTGTATGGGGAAGCGGGCAGAGGGGGGAGCGCTAGCGGAGGGGGTGGGGGGAATTTCCGACCCCCCCCGCGATCGGGGCATGCTCCCCCCTTATGCCTGCGACCCCATAGGGGGCATAGGGGGGCAGTATTCGGCCGAACAGGGCCCTGTTCGGCCGAACAGGGGCCCTGTTCGGCCATGTTCGGCCATGCATTCTGCAGTTCGGGCGAACCCCGAACAGTTTGGCCGAACACCACCAGGTGTTCGGCCGAACTCGAACATCACCCGAACAGGGTGATGTTCTGCAGAACCCGAACAGTGGCGAACACTGTTCGCCCAACACTATTGGAGGCAGAGCTGGGACAAGGTCCTCCAGCACCCAAGGCTGAGACACCAAAGTGCGCCCCTCCATCCCTCCCACGCCAGCTGTCACACACTGATTGCTATTAGACTAAGAGGGCCACAGGGCCCACAACCTCCCCAACACCTTAATATCTAGTTATCTGGCTTGCAGTCCCTGCTATGTGTCCCCTTTTCTTATTTTCTGCTTCAAACACAATTAGGAATGACAGCTGAATGAATTGTTTGCCCCCTCCTACTCTGCGCCCTGAGGCTGGAGCCTCTCCAGCCTATGCCTCGGCCTGGCCCTGGATTGGAGGGCATCGAGTAACTTATCAGATAGATCTTTTCGAACTTGGGACAGGAGGTATATACAGGGGCGTAACTACAGGGGAGCAGCCGCTGTGACTGCCCCCCGCCCAGAGCTGTAAGGGGGCCCCAAATACTACTTCACTCCCTTCAATAAAGGGGTCCATCCTTGAGACCAGGTGTTTTTATGGCCATACTTGTTATGGGTGGGTGGATTATGATGTCTACACACGTTTTACGACCATCACAAGATGGGCCCCCAGGCTGTGAGGGTCACCAGATGTAGGCAAGGGAAATAGTGTGGACATTGAGGGCGGGGGGAAGGCACATCAAAGTCATGCTGGGGGGCCCCTGGACAGGGGCGTAACTAGAAATCACCGGGCACCCCTGCATACATTTGGATACCCCCAGGGGCCTGCTCAGGGCCGTTTTGGGGAGGGGGGCAGGAGGGGTCGCAGCATGAGGGGAGAGCATGACCATACATCAGTTGGGAAGGGGGACACTCTCCCCCACCACCTCAGGCTCTCCCCTCAGAATTCCCCCCCTACATCAATCAGTGGCAGCAGGCGGTGGGTAGGAACATATACATCCTTTAAAAAGGGAAGGTCCGATCTCTAAGTGCCTCATGCTACTTCCTGTTTAAACATGAATTACCATCAGACACTTAGAGAGCCGAATCTCTGGCAGATGGAAAGCATGAAGGTATGTGTTCCTACCACTGCCCACTGCCACTGATTGACCTTGGAGGGGAGAGCCCGAGGTGAAGGGGGGGGGGAGTGTCCCCCCCTCCCTGCCGATGTGTGGCCAGTGTCCCCCCCTCCCTGCCGATGTGTGGCCAGTGTCCCCCACTCCCTGCCGATGTGTGGCCATGCTCTCCCTTCATACTGTGACTCCTCCTACCCCCCAAAACGGCCCTGATGGCCCCCCTCAACGAGTGCCTGGGCTGCAACTCCTATTGTTACGCCACTGCTCCTGGAGGTATATACTGTAAGTGTCATTTCCCTTTCTACCAGTGGCCATCTGAGATTTATGCTTAGCTGCATTCTAAATTAGTGTTATTGGGGAATACAATATTCTGATTAAAAGAAAAAAACTCAGCCAAAGTTTCCTGTCTTGAAGCGACAGCTTAGCCTTCTGATTCTTACTTTGCATTAAACTTGCACAGGTGACAGAATCTTGATACTTTCACAGGTTGCTGTTGACGCTGTGGTGCCATCTGGCCCTGATGATACCATATATCGGGAGACTATTAAACTTCATTAGCTCAAATGAAGGCAAACATACTTCAGGGCCTGGTGAGTCACACCTTCACCTTGTCCGGGGCCAATGGAAAGCTGCCGTCCTCAGAGGGATGCGGTTACAGATGATGAGGAAGTGTCTGACAGGAATACAAATGAAGCGTCTGGCTGAAGAGTGACGTTAGTAAGTTTACCAAACAATTCTAGGTCATTATATGAAAACTATGGGGAAAAAGTTAAACTGTCACCATCATGAGTTACACAATATCTGGGAAATTTCTTTTGTAAGATTCTTAAGGGGTTAGTCCATGTTTCGTGCATAAGTTTTAAAGCAGCAGGGGCAGTCATACTATCCCAGGAAAAAAATACACATTTATAAGTAGATAAGTACTTGCTCTACTTGCATAACAGTATTGTACTGTCCATGTGCTGATTTCAGTGAATTTTATAGTGTAAAGAGAATTCTGTTCCTAGCAGAAGGAACATCTTGGTTCCCTCTGACTGAAGCCAATACTGATGTCATTTCCTCCCTTAGGCCTCATTTCCATATAGCGCGATTTCATGCGCGCTTATGGAAAGACGATCGCAGGGACATCAGAGAGTTGATAGACTGCACTGTCTGATGTTTCCACTCATGCACTGCAGATCACATCTGAACCGGAGCGCGTGCTTGCCTGGATTTCATGGTGATTTTTCAGTGTAATGAATGGTATCGCAAGCTTCTGCAGTGCTGTAGAGAGTACATAGTCATGTCACTGACTGTCCTCAGAGTCATAGCCTAATGTCCTACCATATTATTATTATTATTATTATGTATTTATATAGCACTATCTGCAGCACTTTACAGAGTACATTGTAATGTCACTGGCTGTCCCCAGAGGGGATCACAAACTAATCCTATCATAGTCATAGTCTTATGTCATAAATATTATTATTATGCATTTATATAGCACTGACATTTCCAGCAATGCTTTACAGAGTCCATAGTTATGTCACTGCTTTGTTTTCTCTCCACTGGGGACTTGTTTTTACTGTTACCCAGAGTTCCTAGCAGGTACCAAAACTGCTGATTATTCCAAAATGACAGCATGAGTGTGAGCACCAAAAGTGATTTTACTCCATGGGTTGGCTTCACTTTCTATTACACCAAGATCTAGTTTCACATGTGACAGCTTCACTTTCAGCTGAACTGGTACTAAAAGGGTTGTACAAGGATACACAGATGAGAAACAGACAAAACGTGTATTTACTTTCCCTTAAAACGACACATCAGAGGAAGGATATACTTAGTCAATGAAGACATCTAGGAATCCGGACAACGTATAAATGAAGTATGAGCTCACACTAATTTGCAAGCTGTGAAAACATGGCGTGCCCAGTGTGTCACCTAACGTTATCGTAAAAGCCCCTCATAGCGTAGAGGTCAATGGAAAACATCGGTGACCTCTTGAGGGTTGGTGGGTTTCAGTACTATTCATTAGGCCAGACTTTACTTCCAAATACGCTACCACAGTCTTTTGGTAAATACCTCCCAAAATATTTATTTTTTATTTTTTTCCTCTCCTCACTTTACGAACAGAAATTTCCATGAACCACACAGGAAATTTCACCGAAAAGGGCTGTAAATAAAAATGAGCTCTGAAGAACATACATTGACCTTAAATTCTTACTTCAACACCCCTATTAACTTTTTGAGGCACCTGGGAAAAACGTTGGCTGGCTGCCCAAGATATGGAAGAGTAATTAGAGAAATAACGGAAGATCGTTAGGTCAGATGTTTGAAGGAACCCATGTATTATAGCGTTCTTGCTCTAATGAGCCCCGTTCTTTGTCACCGTGATTTCCAGGTAAAAGTCCGACCAGATGGGGGCCAGAGTGCGAGCTAAAGGAATGCTAAGGAAGATTAATTGATCGCATTTAATTACTCTGGCAAAATTAAGCCTATTTTATCTGTAGTCCCGCTCTACCTCGTTCCATTTTTCTTCCGGAAAACATCTCTTATCTAATGTTGGGAGTTGTTTCAACATATTGACCTTGCCAATTATTTTTCCTTTTAGGAAGCCCCTGACCTGAAAGAGCTGGGTAACAATTGTGTTATTTTGCTTTTGGTGTGTCCTTCTCAGTGATGTCATTAGCATCTATTTTGCCACAAATACTTTCCTGTTGTACAACAAACAAGGTTGTACAACAAACAACTTTTTTCTTTCTTTCTTGAAAATTCTACTAGCCAGGCTGTCATGCTGATCCCGGACTTCTAATGGCCCATACTCACGGGCAGCAAATGTTGCCTGTCGCCAGCACACGTGAGCGTGTGGGCGACAGGCCGGCGACAGCTCCTCGCCAGGTCCCTCCGCGTACACACGCGGAAGAGGGACCAGCGGCATGACGGAAGCTGTCGCCGACGTTCCTCCTCCCCCCGCCGGAAGCTCTGTGCACCTCAATGGAGGTTGCTGTCGCTAGTCCGCGTACTCACGCTGACTAGCGACAGCTGCGGCGGAGTTGCGGCGGCGACTGTCGCCAGGCGATTGAACTTTTCAATCGCCTAGCGACATCAGCGACGGGCGACAGTTCGGGGTGCGTGCCCATTGCGGGCGACAGTTCAGGGTGCGCTCGGCCCATACTCACGGGCGACCTGTCGCCGCAACACGCGCGCGCCGCGTGTTGAGGCGACAAAAGTCCCTCGTGAGTATGGGCCATAACACTTTGAGTCAGTGACCCATGGTTAAATGTGCAGATTGAAAGTCTGTGCCTCAAAACCATTTGGAGCCAAAACAAACATATTACCTCCAAGGGCTTCACATCTTTTTAAGCACGGTGGCGTAGTGGTTAGCGCTCTTGCCTTGCAACACTGAGTCCCCGCTTCGAATCCCAGCCAGGTCAACATCTGCAAGTAGTTTGTATGTTCTCCTCATATCTGTGTGGGTTTCTTCCGGGTACTCCGGTTTCCTCCCACATCCCAAAAACATACAGATAAGTTAATTGGCTTCCCCCGAAAATTTGGCCCTAGACTACAGTACATACACTACACAATACATACATAAAACATAGGACTATGTTAGGGATTAGATTGCGAGCCCCTGAGGGAAAGTTAAGTGACAAAACAATATACTCTGTACAGCGCTGCAGAAGATGTTGGCGCTGTATAAATACTAAATAATAATAAAATAAGAATAATAATGTAAACTGTTGTGCCAAATTTATGTTTTAACCCTCAAAAGGCCATACCAAAAACATTTTATAGAGTATACAACCTGCAGAAGCTGGGAGGGATTAAACTGGGTATGGTTTTAGGCAGTGGCGTCACTAAGGAGGTGCAATAGAAGCGGGCCGCACCAAGTGTCACCAGCAGAGGGGTTGCCACCAATCTCCAGGCTAAGGGACAGTGGAGTAAGGCTATGTAATTATAGACCAGGCTATTGATTGATGTACTTCTTCCTCCTGCTCTTCTCCCTTCTGGCTGCTCAATGTTGAGCTGATAATGGAGTTCAGAGGCCACCAGGGCCACATGGTAATTAACATAATTCCCGCTATACACCCCTTAGGAAAGGTGTCAAATCCAAAACCCCACCTCCAAGTGTACCCAGCATGGTACTCTTCCCTCACCCCCCTACCCACTAAAAATGGCCAGATCCCCCTTCCCTAGCATGTGGTCAGCATAACAATCATTAACAACCCCCCCCCCCCCTCCGCCTTAGCAAGTGTATCCCACATAAACCGTTCCAACCAACAATAAGTTGTTTTTGCATCGAAAACATGAAAAAATTGTTATTGTTACTGCAGAAAGATGAAAAATCTATATTTGTAACGCTATGTTTTTAGTGCGAAAATTCTCAAAAAAATCACAAACTTATTACAAAAGGATTTGCGGTGGCATTATTGCTCAAAAGTCGAATTTAGCATTAACCTAACATTATTTTTTTTAAAACTAATTCAAAAAGAATATCAGCATCTTTGCTCATCACTGGTCTCATGCAACAGCATATATTTCTTTCTAATCCCTACCCTTCTGAACCCCAATCACATCTACATACAGTATCTTCTTTTAAAACTACAGTTTATATCTCCTTACTCATCCTTAAGGGACCACTATCATGAAAATTGTAAAATCTAACAGAACTGACAGGTTTTGGAGTAGTCCATGTTGTCCTCATGAGGGATTCTCAGGGTGTTCTTAATTTTCAAAACCACTTAGTGAATGGTAGTTGCTCTGTCCAACTGCCAAAATAGTGCGCAGCGAGCAGATAGGCTGGCCAGAATCTTTGTATAAATCCTTTTCAGGGAGTGTTTTTATAAAGAATAAAGGCCAAGGTGAGAATCCCTCATGAAGAGATGGAGTAACCCAAAACCTGTCGGCTCTGTCAGATTTGTACTAGTTACTGTAAGCGATAGCAGCATAGGAGAAAAGTAATTTATGGCTCAGTTTATTCTGGAAGAGGCATACATCTTATTTGTATGTGTTTACACACATTTTAAAATGTACATTTTTTCACAATAGTGGTCCTTTAAGATGGCCACTAATAGCCCAGTTTGTAACAAAGAATCATTTGAGCGATCAGATAAATGCAATCAGAAATACCATGTTTTAATTCATCGGTTAATTCCCCATCAAACAACCAACCAATCTGTACTTCCTACCCATCACAACCAATTATAAAAAACAATTAGCAAAATTGCAGTCAAATGGTCACTTAAAAGGTGCCTATTAACAATACAATCCTACAGCCGATCGATAGTTTCTTCTCTGGTAACAAACTTAGTCATGCACACTCACACATTGTTTATCTGTCACACCTGGTGCAGTAAGTGGTGTAGTGCAATGCCTATCCTTGCTGTTGGCTATCATCTCAGTGATTCTTACAATTCTTGCAGTATGGGGGCAGATGCTTTACAGCAGCCAATCAGATGTGATGCTGGATAACAGAGGGCATACCTATAAAATCTAGTACAAATTCCAAATGAATAAATATGGGGCTTTAAATGAACAATATAGTCTTTTATTCTTCTTTAAATTTCTTCACGATTGCGGACACACATGTAAACACAATTTCGGATTCCAATTCACAAAAAATGACTGCCTGACACATGTTTCACGGTCAAAGACCGCTTCCTCAGAGGCATACAGTATACACACACATCTGTTAAAAAACACATATAGTAAAGTTTGTATTACATACCAACCAAGGTCTATGTGTATGTCAGGATACAGGGACAAGATAGAAAAACACATACCTATAAAATCGCTGCCGGGAGACTTGGGCGCACCCTGCTCCCGGTGGCGTCAATTACTATTCCCCCTCCAGGTGGACGTGGATGGTAGGGAAATACATAATCCAGCTTTCAGCGATTGCTGGTGGCCCAATTACAGAGTTCTAAAAGTAACTTCAGCTCAGTCTTCTGACTGCACCAAAGTTACTCACTGTGCGCCGCTATAGTTGTAATTTCTATTACAGCCTATGGTGGCGCTGGCTGCGCCCAAACCTCCTGCGCTGGATTCCTAGTGTTTGAACAGAGGCTCTGTATCTCTCCATCTACCCAACATGACTGGCAGAATTGTAAGTGTTATTACACTTACACTTTGGTGTAGTTAAATTGTTTTAAGACAAAGTTCTAATCAGTAATGCAAACTTCACTTACTCATGGAGGAGGGAGAAAGAACCTGGGCTGCCTGAATTAAAATGAATACAATACAGAGTTATCCAGGCAACAAAAATAATGAGTTGAAATAAACTGACTGTTTAAAAAATTGGATTCATAAACAGGGCTAACCTGTAATCTCACATGCTTATTTTGGTTTTAAGGGTCGAAAAGACTATGCTATCTCATTTACATGACTGCTATTTGTAATGTCAATTCAACTCCCTCACATAGTAAAGATAACCTATTTTTTTATCTATCTATCTATCTATCTATCTATCTATCTATCTATCTATCTATCTATCTATCTATCTATCTATCTATCTATCTATCCTGCTATGAGAAGTATTTGTTCAGCTGCACAGAAGATTTATGGACTCTGATTAGTTATCTGGGAGAATGTCTGCTGCAGTCAATTCTTGACTGCAGAAATACTGTGATTTACAGCCTTGGATTATAAAAGGGGTATGAAGCTCAAATTATTATTTTTTGTCTAAAACCTTAAACTCGTCAAAAATGATTATAAAACAGAAAAATAGTAATCTAATGTTACTTGAAGGCTTATTTGCACTTTACTGAAATTAATTGATAGCATTGCTAATTTTCAGGACACAGTGGACCCAATCCAATACCCTTTTTCTCCTATGTTTTTTTCCTAGGTGATATTTTCACATCTTATTAATAAAATTATTTTTAAAGAGAACCCGAGGTGGGTTCTAAGAATCCTAATAGCAGACAGAGGCTGGGTCTGCATATGCTGCCCAGCCTCTGCTGCTATACAGCGTCCCTCCAGGGCCCCCTGCGCTCTGCTCTGCTCCCCATAAATTACACACCATGCTGGCGACACGCATTTGTCGCCAGCCAGCTGTTTACCTCTGCCTATCAATCTCGCCGCTCCGCCGCCTCCTCTAGGTCGCCGCTCCCTGCCTGCCTGGTTGAATTCCCTTCTCGCTGATTGGAGGGAAGGAACCCGGGCAGGAAGCGGCGACCTAGAGGAGGCGGGGGTGCGGCGAGACTGATAGGCAGAGGTAAACAGCGGTGTGTGATTTATGGGGGCAGAGCACAGGGGGGGCCCTGTAGAGATGAGCCGAAATTTTCGAAATTTCGAATTGCTTTTATTACGAATGCGAAATTTAACATTACGACCCAAATTCGTAATTTCGTAATTAATTTTCAAATCGTAATTTACAATTTCGTAATCGAAATTTCACTCCTGTAATGACGAATTTCGTGTTTCCAACCGAAATTTTACTTTTTCAGGTTTGTAAGGGTTTCTATCCCTCTAGATGCCTAAAATGAATAGCCCAGCCAGCCCTCCTCCTCCTCCTCCTCCTCCTCCTCCTCCTCCTCGCCCTCCTCGCCCTCCTCGCCCTCCTCCTCCTCCTCCCTCCTCCTCCTCCTCCTCCTCCTCCTCCTCCTCTCTCTCTCTCTCTCTCTCTCTCTCTCTCTCTCTTCTCTCTCTCTCTCTCTCTCTCTCTCTCTCTCTCTCAGAGATCTGTAGTATTTCAAAACCATACTCACATTCATGACATGTCCAGGGATCAAACCCAGGCCAACCACATGGAAGACAGCTATGCTCACCACCATACCACCAAACACACACTAAATAGACTGCTAACCTAAATCTTACTTGTAGACAGTCATATGAGACACATGCTGGGTGCAGGGCTTTGTGATTGGACCATGGACCATGCGATAGAGTGAGGTGCAAAAATGAAATCATGCCTAGCAGAGGATGGTTTCACAATGCTAAATGCTAGGCTGGCTGTGGTGCAATTGGTTAGTGCGTCTGGCTGGTAACAGCAAGGTTACAGGTTCGATTCCATCCAGGCATGTCTTTTCCTTTTGCGTTCAACAGTTGTCCAAACAGAGCCAACAGAGCCCCAGATAGCCATGTAGAGTTAGGTCACAGCTAGCCTGGCTGTGGTGCAATTGGTTAGTGTGTCTGGCTGGTAACAGCAAGGTTACAGGTTCGATTCCATCCAGGCATGTCTTTTCCTTTTGCGTTCAACAGTTGTCCAAACACCGAGCACAAAGTTTTGCATGCGTAAAGTTTTACGCACGCAAAATACCCCATGGGGTTCAATGGCGCAGCGCGCGCACGCAAAAGGAAAAGACATGCCTGGATGGAATCAAACCTGTAACCTTGCTGTTACCAACCAGACACACTAACCAATTGCACCACAGCCAGGCTAGCTGTGACCTAACTCTACATGGCTATCTGGGGCTCTGTTGGCTCTGTTTGGACAACTGTTGAACGCAAAAGGAAAAGACATGCCTGGATGGAATCGAACCTGTAACCTTGCTGTTACCAGCCAGACACACTAACCAATTGCACCACAGCCAGGCTAGCTGTGACCTAACTCTACGTGGCTATCTGGGGCTCTGTTGGCTCTGTTTGGACAACTGTTGAACGCAAAAGGAAAAGACATGCCTGGATGGAATTGAACCTGTAACCTTGCTGTTACCAGCCAGACACACTAACCAATTGCACCACAGCCAGGCTAGCTGTGACTTAACTCTACGTGGCTATCTGGGGCTCTGTTGGCTCTGTTTGGACAACTGTTGAACGCAAAAGGAAAAGACATGCCTGGATGGAATTGAACCTGTAACCTTGCTGTTACCAGCCAGACACACTAACCAATTGCACCACAGCCAGGCTAGCTGTGACCTAACTCTACGTGGCTATCTGGGGCTCTGTTGGCTCTGTTTGGACAACTGTTGAACGCAAAAGGAAAAGACATGTCTGGATGGAATTGAACCTGTAACCTTGCTGTTACCAGCCAGACACACTAACCAATTGCACCACAGCCAGCCTAGCATTTAGCACTGTGAAACCATCCTCTGCTAGGCATGATTTCATTTTTGCACCTCACTCTATCGCATGGTCCAATCACAAAGCCCTGCACCCAGCATGTGTCTCATATGACTGTCTACAAGTAAGATTTAGGTTAGCAGTCTATTTAGTGTGTGTTTGGTGGTATGGTGGTGAGCATAGCTGTCTTCCATGTGGTTGGCCTGGGTTTGATCCCTGGACATGTCATGAATGTGAGTATGGTTTTGAAATACTACAGATCTCTGGAGAGAGAGAGAGAGAGAGAGAGAGAGAGAGAGAGAGAGAGAGAGAGAGAGAGGGAGGAGGAGGAGGAGGAGGAGGTTGGTTAGTTATTCATTTTAGGCATCTAGAGGGATAGAAACCTTTGCAAACTTTAAAATACTAAATTTCGTAATCGTAATTACGAAAATTTGCGTAATTGGCAAAAATTACGAAATTTCGATTACTGCTAAAATCGTAATTGTAGTAATTTCGCGAAATTTCGGAAATTCGTAATTAGGTCATTACGCTCATCCCTAGGGCCCTGGAGGGATGCTGTATAGCAACAGAGGCTGGGCAGTATACGCAGACCCAGCCCCTGTCTGCTATTAGGATTCTTAGAACCCACCTCAGGATCTCTTTAAGCCACCAGCAAGAAAACTTACAAAATAATTTTGACAGTAATTTTTCACCAATTTTTTGGTACTTTTTTAATTGTTGAAAAAAATTGCTGAAACGTTGTTTTAAACAGAACTTGAAAAACTTTCTCCTAAGAAAAAACTTGGATTTGGATCAGCCCATTATCTTGTTATTAAGAAGTCTTTCTGCATTGTTTCTGCAGCTCAGTTTAGCTCAAAACAATCTGGTAATTTTGTCCAGCACTGGCAATCTGATCAATTAGCTTCTGAGTGAAGTGTAAGCTTAAATTATTAACCCTCCTAGTAACTCGGAAGCTAAAAATATGTTTTCCCCTATTAGATGCTGTGCTCAATGCTTGTAGGACAACAGAAAATAACACTAGAAAATTGGTACGACATTCACACTTGAAGAGAAGTAAGAAGAGAAGTAAATAAAAAGGAGGAGTGTTTTGTAGTGGGGTACCTCTTTAACAGTCAGAACTTGCGATAAAATGTGCACTTACTGTGAAATGGTAAATATGCGTTTCGGTGTATCCATGCCTTTATCAGGTTCACTTGACCAAGGCATAGATATGCTGAAACGTGCAGGGATGTCACTATCACGGGAAAGTTCAGTGGGGGGGGGGGCTATCTTCTTGCATTCCAGCAACACTCTACAGACCACTACCACCACAGGCTGCGGTGGTCAGGAAGGCTGCCCCCCACGGATATACTGAAAGGCTCCTTTGCCCAACTACAGGTGTTTAACCACTGTACTACAGTAAGTGCATATTTTATTGCGTATTCTAACAATTAAAGCGGTACTTCACTATGGAGAGCTCCTCCTTTTTATGTCCTTCTCTTCAAGCACAACCTACAGCCGGGAACTGAGGAGCCGCTAGAGTGTTGTACCAATTATTGTTGATCGAACACCCAGTTATTCGGGCTCGGGTTGGCTCGGCCGAACATGGTCCAGATGTGCGGGATATTTGGCTGAACACCGAACCTGACGGAAGTCAATGGGGACCCGAGCATGCCTGCTCAGGTCCCCATGGACTTGCATCAGGTTCGGTGTTCAGCCAAATATCCCGCACATCTGGACCATGTTCGGCCCAGCCAACCCGAGCCCGAATAACTGGGTGTTCGATAAACACTAGTAATAATCTCCCTGCCAACAACACTCCTCTCCCTGTAGCATTACATTTCCAATCTCTTTCTTTTAATGTTCCCACTTGTTCATCTAATCATGCTACACACTACTTCAGGTACACTTTAAAAGTCAGCCAGCAACCACACCTCCTTTTAAAGAGGAACTCCAGTGAAAATAATGCAATAAAAAAAGTGCTTCATTTTTACAATAATTATGTATAAATGATATAGTCAGTGTTTGCTCATTGTAAAATCCTTCCTCTCCCCGATTTACATTCTGACATTTATTACATGGTGACATTTTTACTGTGGGCAGGTCATGTAGCTGCTCCTAGCTGTTTTGGCTGTTAGAGACAGCTGTAAACAGCTAATACCTATCTGTGAACCTTGTTACATTGTAACAAACTGCCAAAAGTACCGCGGTCCCAGAGCTTCTTGTGGGAGGGGTTTCACCACAATATCAGTCATACAGCGCCCCCTGATGGTCTGTTTGTGAAAAGCAATATATTTCTCATGTAAAAGGGGGTATCAGCTACTGATTGGGATAAAGTTCAATTCTTGGTTGGAGTTTCTCTTTAAAGCAACAGGACTTAAAAATCAAAAATTGTTCAAAAGTGTGCAACCAGGATAAATATTGTAGGCCAACCAGCAGGCAATACATTAGGATTTCATCCTTCCTGAACACATTTTCCAAGCAGTAACGAGCAAGACATGAACGTCATCTATTTTACACCGAACGCAAAAGGGGTTATAGGTGCCGAAAATTGAAAGATGTGATTTAAAATGGGAGATTGAACTATTGTCTCTATTATACCTCCAGATTATATATTATCTAATGTCCTTTACGTTGAAGCCGGAGCCATAAACGCCGCTTATTCATCCTAATTTAACGCAGAAAATATTGTTTTATGGTTTTCCCTAAAACACTTCATTAAGGCCATTCTCCTCCACTTTACATAAAAACGGCGTGCGTGTCCTCGCTGCCCGCTCCTTTCAATAAGGCGCCGCGGACATTTATTGCGGGGCCGATGAAAGCTAATTTATTATTCAGCCGGGTTACTTAACAGAGTGCAATGATTAAATTACAGACTTTTGTCACAGCAGAATCTTTGCTGTCATTTTTCATTGTCTTTTCTTGCCTTAGATTCTCGCTGCTCTGGCCTCGGCCTCTTTGTATTATATTTATCCTTAAACATCTACTCATCTCCTTGTGGCTGTAGCTTTCCCCAGATTATGGCCGTATCCCATTAAGGTTTCTCTAATCTTTATATTTCCAATTGGTCACTCCGCCACATAAGCCACTTGCCTTTCGTCTGGTAGAATTCAGATTCCGCGGAATTGAAATTTCGGCAATTCTGATCAGAACTGGGAAATCGAAAATCAGATTTCTGTGGAAATATTGCATTACCGCAACTCAGCAATTTTAGCAGAATCACAGAACTCGGATTCATTGGACCAATCAGAGACTGCAGAGTCAACTCTGAAGTATTTGGCTAGGGATGGGACGAATCCACAATTTCTTCGAATCCGAATCCGGATCCGAATCTAAAAAGGTTCTCGAATATCTCGAACCTTTCGAATCCCGAATCTAACGAATCCTGCACATAAGAATTGTGCGATCCATGGAATAGTTGCCCGCACTATAGGTAGCTAGGTAAAGGTGTCTTCAGTATAGCTAGCAAGGTATAGGGGCCTTCACTATAGGTTGCAAGGTATAGTGGCCTTCAGTATAGGCAGCCGGGTATAGTGGCCTTCAGTATAGGCAGCAGGGTATAGGGGCCTTCACTATAGGTTGCAAGGTATAGTGGCCTTCAGTATAGGCAGCCGGGTATAGTGGCCTTCAGTATAGGCAGCAGGGTATAGGGGCCTTCACTATAGGTTGCAAGGTATAGTGGCCTTCAGTATAGGCAGCAGGGTATAGTGGCCTTCATTATAGGCAGCCGGGTATAGTGGCCTTCAGTATAGGCAGCAGGGTATAGGGGCCTTCACTATAGGTTGCAAGGTATAGTGGCCTTCAGTATAGGTAGCAGAGTATAGTGGCCTTCAGTATAGGCAGCAGGGTATAGGGGCCTTCAGTATAGGCAGCAGGGTATAGGGGCCTTCAGTATAGGTAGCAGAGTATAGGGGGCTTCAGTATAGGCAGCAGGGTATAGGGGCCTTCAGTATAGGCAGCAGGGTATAGGGGCCTTTAGTATAGGTAGCAGAGTATAGGGGGCTTCAGTATAGGCAGCAGGGTATAGGGGCCTTCAGTATAGGCAGCAGGGTATAGGGGCCTTTAGTATAGGTAGCAGAGTATAGGGGCCTTCAGTATAGGCAGCAGGGTATAGGGGCCTTTAGTATAGGTAGCAGAGTATAGGGGCCTTCAGTATAGGTAGCAGGGTATAGGGGCCTTCAGTATAGGTAATAGGGTATAGGGGCCTTCAGTATAGGTAGCAGGCTATGGGGGTGCTTCAGTATAGGTAACAGGCTATGGGGGGCTTCAGTATAGGTAGCAGGCTATGGGGGTGCTTCAGTATAGGTAACAGGCTATGGGGGGCTTCAGTATAGGTAGCAGGCTATGGGGGGGGGGGGCTTCAGTATAGGTAGCAGGCTATGGGGGGCTTCAGTATAGGTAGCAGGCTATGGGGGGCTTCAGTATAGGTAGCAGGCTATGGGGGGCTTCAGTATAGGTAGCAGGCTATGGGGGGCTTCAGTATGGGCGGCTTCAGCATAGTTAGCAGGCTATGGGGGGCTTTAGTATAGGTAGCAGGCTATGGGGGGCTTCAGTATGGGGGGCTTCAGTATAGTTAGCAGGCTATGGGGGCTTTAGTATAGGTAACAGGCTATGGGGGCTTCAGTATAGGTAGCAGGCTATGGGGGGCTTCAGTATAGGTAGCAGGCTATGGGGGGCTTCAGTATGGGGGGCTTCAGTATAGTTAGCAGGCTATGGGGGCTTTAGTATAGGTAACAGGCTATGGGGGCTTCAGTATAGGTAGCAGGCTATGGGGGGCTTCAGTATGGGGGGCTTCAGCATAGTTAGCAGGCTATGGGGGGCTTTAGTATAGGTAGCAGGCTATGGGGGGCTTCAGTATAGATAGCAGGCTATGGGGGGCTTCAGTATAGGTAGCAGGCTATGGGGGGTTTTAGTATAGGTAGCAGACTATGGGGGGCTTTAGTATAGGTAGCAGGCTATGGGGGGCTTCAGCATAGTTAGCAGGCTATGGGGGGCTTTAGTATAGGTAGCAGGCTATGGGGAGCTTTAGTATAGGTAGCAGGCTATGGGGGGCTTCAGTATGGGGGGCTTCAGTATAGGTAGCAGGCTATGGGGGCTTTAGTATAGGTAGCAGGTTATGGGGGGCTTCAGTATAGATAGCAGGCTATGGGGGGCTTCAGTATAGATAGCAGGCTATGGGGGGCTTCAGTATAGGTAGCAGGCTATGGGGGCTTTAGTATAGGTAGCAGGTTATGGGGGGCTTCAGTATAGATAGCAGGCTATGGGGGGCTTCAGTATAGATAGCAGGCTATGGGGGGCTTCTGTATAGGTAGCAGGCTATGGGGGCTTTAGTATAGGTAGCAGGTTATGGGGGGCTTCAGTGTAGATAGCAGGCTATGGGGGGCTTCGTATGGGGGCTTCAGTATAGATAGCAGGCTATGGGGGCTTCTAACGGGTGGAACATATCCTCCTCCCTCCCCCCGCAGCCTCCTCCACTTGTCCCCCTGCATACATAAGGAGAAGCAGCCTCTCACCTCCAGCATCAGCGTGGAGCCCGGAGCGGCAGCCTTCTCCCTTCACTTCCTGGTTCCCCCTAGTGGCCACCTGACCGGCTCTTACTGATGACGCGTAGTAAGAGCCGGTCACTAGGGGGAATGAGAAAGTCTGTAGGAGGTCTGCCGCTCCGGGCTCCACGCTGGAGGTGAGAGGCTGCTTCCTCTTATTTATGCGGCGGGCGAGCGGAGGCGGCTGCGGGGAGCGGGAGGAGGACAATTGCGAGCGGGGGAAGCGGCGGATGCGCGGTGATGCAGCGTCGGGATTCGCCGGATTCGGCAAACGGAAAATGGCGTCGGGATTCGAGTCCACGAATCTCGAATATTTCCTAATATTCGAGGGATTCGTGGATTCGCCGGATTCGTCGTCCCATCCCTATATTTGGCCAATCAGAGACTGCAGAAAATGACCAAGAAAAGAGAATCCTTGGAAATCAGAAAGAAGAGATCGGATTTCTGTAGAAATATTGTATTACCACAATTTGGTAATTTTAGCTGAAATCACAGAACTCGGAAACATTGGACCAATCAGAGAATTTAGTTAGTGTCAACTAGGAAGTGTTTGGCCAATCAGAGATGCAAATGATCAAAAAAAAGACTTCTCAGAAATGGTAATCAGAAAACGTAAATCAGAAATTTGCTGAATCAGTAATTAGCATTGGCGGGAATCAGAATGTTTGCGTTATTGGAAATCAACATTCTTGACATCCCTAGAAGTCAACAACTGCCACACAAGGGCTTGGGTTCATTTTCATTTTTTGTTGTCAAATGCTTAATAGAAGCTGTGCAACACTGGGGTCAAACATAATTCCTACTGCTGTTTGTACAAACAGAAAATTAAAAATGGAAGTCTAAACCAAATTATTTGTAATGTTTTTGTTGTTGTCTTTATTATGGGAAGTGAGGGGGAAAAAAAAGTCTCCTCCACAAGGATACAGATAAAAATACCCTAGTCTTAAATAAAGGGTACAGACCTTAGAGTATGAAGTGTTTTTTTAGGTTGCAAAAATCAGATACTTACCTCGATAGAGTAAAGCCTCTGGATCCTTCAGAACTTTCACCCCCTGCCATGCACAAAGTCAGTTCAGTGCTGGAACACCCAAAATTTGTGTCCACACTTCCATACGAGCCAGAGCGTGGGCTGCACGGCACAGGATAACTCCCAGGCAAGCCTGTTCAGCTCCATGCTATTGCGCAAGGGTGAAATGTCAATGGCTTGTCAACAGGTTATGCAAAATATCACGTAATTCGTAAAATTACAATTCTGGCCGTAATCGAAATTTCACAAATCTCACAAAATTATGCAACATTTTGCGTTTATAGGGAATTTCGTAATTACAAAAGTTTTTTGTAGTTATTCTCGTTTACGTAACACAAACAAATCAGAATTTTGGAAATTCATTGGTTCTTGAAATTGTATTCCAGTCCAGAGCCTCCTGATACATTCAAAGCGACCGCACGTGCAGGGACCTTTGCACTATCAGATATTGCAAGGCCCAAAACCAAGTGTCTCAACATGACCGCTAAGTGCACCTTGACAAAGAGCACCTGTCTTAGAAGTGGCTGCAGGTAGAGCCTCCTGATGCATTTAAAGCAACAGCACGTGCAGGGACCTTTGCATTATCAGTAATTGCTATCAGTAATTGCAATCAATGAGTGACTTTCCTGAGTTTAGTCATTACCTAAATGTGCATAAGTACTATTAGAATTGAAATTAGGTTCATTTTCATAACTAAAATAACTTTGTTTCTATTGAAAACATGAAATTACGGAATTTCGCGTTAAACACAAATTTGCGCCAAAAAGTGAAATTATAAAACAGAAACTTTGCTTACGAAATTCTGAATTACGGTTTGTAATGCAATTACGAAATTACAAGATTGTGTCATAGTAGCAAAATTTGCATCCGTAATTAGGAAAACACGAAATTATGAAGATTTCGGCTTAACACTAGTCCCAGAGTTGGAATAGTGAGGAGGAGGAAAGGGCGGGGAGGGGAAGCCGCTGAATGATCCTACCTCTGCCTAGGGAAGCACCCATTTAGGGAACCAAAGCCAATCAAATAAGCTTCTCCCGGCCCTGCTCCTGGCATGCCCAGTAGAAGAAAAGACGCTAATGCACAAAGGCAAAAAGTTGTGCACGAGTTCATTCTATTGGACATGCGCAATCCTAACTCGCACACGGCAGTCAGAATGCATCTGTCCATGGCCAGGAGGCAGCACACCCAGAAGGAGCTTATTTGACAGTTCCAATTGAATAGGAGGACCCAGCACTGGAATGGTGGGGTGTAAGATGATATGGGAAGCCTTTAGACCATCCAGAGGCATCCCACTACCGAGGCAAGAATCTCATTTTTATCTAAAAACTTCTTCAGGGGTACTTATACCTATAACATGGTATTTATCATGACATAGACTGGAGTCAAAAACTTTGAAACAATGATAATGGCAAAGACAACACCAAAAACTGATCTAGATGATAACTGCATACCGCCAAGTAAACAGGATTATGCACTTTCATATAATGTGTAACCTTTAAAGTGTATAAAGCCTAAAATAAAAAATCAATTCTTTATTTTTATCCGGTTAACAAGTAATAAGAATGTTTGCTAACCAGGCAATCCAAAAGTAAAAATTCACTCTTACTTTTTTCTCCGTAAAAGATCATTCCCCACTTTCCTTGGCTCTTATTTGGTACATCTGCCGCACAAAGGAAGTTGCAGGGCATGCTGGGTTTTCTTTTTTTCTTCTTTACTTTCCCCTCAGACATAACTAATGCAGCCTGATTGGCTGAAGCCTTTTTCCCTCCCACACCTCCTCTGTTCCTCTCTGATTGACCAATATTTCTTATGCTGAGACAATGCACTTTCTACTGCAGAGCTGTGTGGGAGTGTCTGAAGACTGGGAAGTGGGCGGGCAATGATAGACAGAGTAAGGGAGGAAATTATGTCAGGATTGGCTTCAAGATAGACAGAATCAAAATTTAAAATCCCAAGTAGGATTTTTTTTTTATTATAGAGAAATCACTAAAATGAAAATGTGGAAAGTGTAATATGCATGTTATGTAAGTAGAGCAAGTATTTATCTACATATCGATGTGTTTGTTTTTTTTCTGAGATAGTATGGCTGACAGCTCCTCTTTAAACCAAGATAACAGACAGCATGAGTAAATAAGTTAAGAGGAACTTTACTCAATACAACTTATAAAAACTAATAAATAAGAAACACTGAGAGCCCAATATAGTGTAGTATGTATTGGAAACCGTGGATAAATGTAAGTGTGAGATGAATATACTCACAAACATGGGTTACCTGTTAGGCAACCACTGTAGATGCAGGTGAGGAGATTAGACCTGTCCTCACTCAGGATTAAGATGTCGCTCTCTGTAGATCAGAAAAGTAGGGTTAGGTCACCCCTCCACCAGGGGTGGACACAGTATTATCGTAAGAGAACAGAGGCGCCAGCAGGATAAAAGGTAATAAAAATTTAAAATTTGCTGGGAGGCAGTGGTGGACTTACCTCCGGAAAGCAGACTCAAAATACTGTCTATCTTGAAGCCAATCCTGACATCATTTCCTCCCTTACTCTGTCTGTCATCACTGTGGCAGAGGCGCTATTCCTGCTACTGACGAGCTACTGTTTGTCCCCTATCTTATTGCTTGATGAAGCGGGCTGTGCCTGCGAAATGCGTTGCATCTTTTGGGAAACCAATACTAAATGTATTTGTTTAATTCAGACAGTATTTTGAGTCTGCTTTCCGGAGGTAAGTCCACCACCTGCCTTCCAGCAAATTTTAAAAGTTTTATTACCTTTTATCCTGCTGGCACCTCTGTTCTCTTATAATAACTTTAAAAAATTGTTTATTTTTTACAATATTCAGTTATGGATTATTTATTCAGTATGTGCGCATTGCAAAATATTTCCTCTAAGTGATTTAAATTGTTAAATTTATCACAGGTGGCAATATCTTTACTACTGGCAAGGTGAATCACTGTGGAATGTTTGTGTGTTCTTAAGTCGGCAGAAACGACACCTGAGCCCTTGTTCAATTCACTTTTGCTCCTAAGTTCTCTCATATGTTGCACCGGATCCAGACCACAGTAGTTACATTCTACACTCTCTAACTATTATTTACTTAGTATTTATATAGCGCTGACATCTTATGCAGCGCTATACAGAGTATATTGCTCACAACGGAGCTCACAATCTAATCCCTACTATAGCCATATGTCGAAGTACGTTTCGTATAGTGTATGTATGGTAGTATAGGGCCAGTTTTTAGGGGGAGCCAATTAACGTATCTCTATGTTTTTGGGGTGTGGGAGGAAACCGGAGTGCACAGAGGTAACCCACACAGACACAGAGAGAACATTCAAACTCCTTGCAGATATCGCCCTGGCAGGGAGGATTTGAACAGTGAATCCAGCGTTGCAAGGCAGGAGTGCTAACCACAATGACACTGTGCTGCCTAACTCGGATGCCGCATAGATTCTAAATGGTCCTAAGCCACTCCCCGCTCGCTGCTGCCGCAGCAAACAACCAGTTTCATTAGCTCCTTACCAGGTGATCACTGTGAGCCAATCACAGTGATCACAGATGACCAAATGAAATAAACACTCTGGTCCTCAAAGACCGGGGCCAGAGCCCGTCATCCCTATTGGTTTAAATATCTTTCAGCACTTTGCAATTGAAAAAGTATTAAAAAGTAGGTAAAAAGGGTACTGTCGAGAGTACCTAGCTTGCTGGTGGCTTAAAAGGCACTTTTAGGCACAGTACAGCTTAGTTTGAGCAGTGCGAGTTAAAATCCTCAGAGCACACTACAGACTATGTAGTGTGCGCTTCTAACTTACACGCGGTCCCTTGTATTTAGAGGGCACTTCTTTACTCTCGATCTGAGCCCTGTCGCGTCCTGTAGCTGTGAATGTATTCTCCTCAGAGGGTGGTTTAGAATAATAATAACGAAATAAAATACCTGCAATAATTAAAACAAAATCTATAAATACCGGTATTTGTATAGTAACTAGAAAGGCATAGCAGGCACCTAAAATGATAAAACAACAAACCAGTTTTAAAAGTGTTTTTTAGTGTTTAGTTTTTTTAGTGTGATTCCTTTGAGGAATAAATAATTTAAGTTAAACACCTTTTTACGCAGTTAATGATTTTATAGTGTTTTGGGTGCCTTGTCCGTCTTGCTAGTCACTTCCGCATAAGACAACAGATTAAAGTGAAAGGCTCCCTGGGAGGTGGAGGTCACATTATTGACCTTCGCTGTTCAGTGAAGAATGTCTATCAGTCATCACCACGCTCTGCATACAGTTCATGGGGAGAGGTGGACTGTGCCATGCATTCCCTCTAAAGAAGAGAGAGGTCGCAATGATGATAATCAACATTGTTTTTTTCTGGAGAAAAGTACCCTGTCCAAAAAGGCTCATACACACATCCAACTTAATGCACAACCAACTGCACAACATGACCAATCAAGTTTTTTACCTGACAAGTATGTACACACACGCTCCAACTAAACAACCAACTCATATTAGCGGATCCGAGATGAAAAACTAACTATAACAAGTAACTTGTCTATATATCTTATCTGAAGTTTAGATGGTTTACACAGCAAATCTAGCTGCAAACAGTTTTAATAGAATATGATTATTTATTCCTGTGATACAATGACAGCAGCCATGTTGTTTTTAAACATTACACAGAGGCAGGCTTATATGTATCTTGAGCCATAAGCCTAATCCCCACTCCTGCTCGCTCCTCCCCTCTGCCTCTGAAATCAATGGCTAGTAACACCTCCCCCTCCTCCTGCCCAGACTGAGCTCCCATGAGCCCTTGCTACTGCCAAGGCTCTCTGAAAATTTAGGGGTGTGGCTTTTTTAGTTTATAGGGAATTAGAGTATTAAAACAAAAACAAAAAAGTATTTGGCTTGAGGAATGCCCTATAAACAATAGGAAAGGAACACAATTATACAATGAGTAAAAGTTCACCTCGGTTCCACTTTAAGTGCTATTAGTTTAAATGACAAACTGAACAACATGTCTGCATTCAGAAATAACAAAGTTGTTCAAAAGACTTGCATGATAGCTGGTCAGATTGATTCTCCGGTTGCATCTGGCAAACAACCGAATCAGTTGGTCATCTGTTGTTTGCAGGCTTTACACACACCCAACTTCTCTTCCAACAGGCAAGTTTTGGAACATAGTTGGACAGATTGTTGGTAGGTGTGTATGAGCCTTAAGACTCTGGAGCATCTAGCAGTAGAGATAGCCCGAATAGTTCACCAGCGAGCACTATTCTGCGAAGATCAGGTATTCATGGCGCTATTCGATCTGCCCCCATACATCATCATTGGGCTAAACTTTGATCTTACATCACAGTCAGCAGGCACATGGCAGCCAATCAGCCTACACTCCCTCACGGGCCCCCGCCCCCTATAAAAACGCTGCAGCACTCCCGTCATGTTCCAGTCTGTCTTCGGCTGGATTAGAGAGAGGAAGGGACAGAGCTTGCTGGAGAGAGGGAAAACGTTAGCTAGGCTTGTTTATTGTGATCCTCACTAGCTGATTGTTGTTTAATCAGCCCAAACAGCCCTTCTGAGGGGTACTTCATCCTTCTGCTGTTTTTTTTTTGTATGCAACACTCCACAGGAGGGGTGCTCGGATGTGCCTCATCCACGAATTCGGCAATCCGCATGGTTGCAAAAAAAAAATCCGCATTCGGCCCCGCCGCATGCGGATTTTCGTCCGCGTCCACGCAACCACGCGGATTTTCTGCCGTGAATGGCGTAATCACGCGTGGATTCCCGCCCGGAGGCGGAATTTCTTTTAACGTTAATAACAAAGCCCCCATACATGCTACAATCCCCCAAATTGCATGGATTATCGAGGTGATAAGGGGCAACATAACTTCAACATAAAAAATTCCTATCTAAACACAGAACCTGATTAGGATACTAAACAACAAAATTTTTCCCTCACAGGGGGATAAAACTTAACGTTTAATTGTTTACATTAAAAATATATATATATTAAGGTTAAGCTGTCATAATCGTTACTATCATTGCAAGTTGATACAGTAGATTATTGTAAATGGGGTAAATACCCTCATCCTACTTCAACTTGAAAAAAGCTGTTACTGCTTATACAAAACCCCCCACCATATAAAAACCACCCAACATGTTTCACTTCCTATTTGGAAGCTTTATCAAGGGAACAAAGTGTCGTGCTATAAGTGCATATAGTGTTAGGATGCATTACAAAGCAATAAATTAAAATAAAATCATATTTAGTAACAGAGCGTATAGGCCTATGGCAGCAGCCTAAACAAGATGGTTGGCTTCGCCTTCCTTTTATAGTCAGTGGAGGTCACATGGGGTGGGAGAGAAACACTCCCCCATTAGCAATGAACTGTCATTGGTAAAGACCACTGTCAATCAATTATTAACCAATCACAGGAAGGCACTATCAATCCCCATAATACTACAACAGACCCTTTGAATTGTGACATACGACAAGTAAAGAACATATCCATAACCAGTAATAGCTCACCTTGACAGGGTGATAAATATAGTTAGCTTCCGAGGTTTAGAATATAGAGAAAAATCAAAAAATAGAGAACGCCGGTAATCCTGCGTTCCTATTGGTCCCCCGGGGTCACATGGCGTGTATAGGTATCACCAATTAGAGGGTGGCTCGAGAGGTCATTGCTCCATATGGAGCTTATGATTCGCCCGTATAAATGCGACCAATCATTCGCATGATAGCTCCGTCCGCCATCCCATCATTGGTCAGTAGTCTGGCGGTAGGCGGAGTAAACAGCACAGTCCGCGGCGTCATTGTCCAAAACGTTACGATCGAAGGCGGGGACCAGAGGCTTGCCGAAATTACGCCCCAACCCACGCCATAGGTCCACATGGCGCAAGGGGGCGTGCAACCTGAATGTAAACAAACCCCGCACACTCACATTGACACAGCCTTTATGCCGATCATGCGGCGGATGTGCGCACAAATACTTTAAGGGCAATGTGCAGGTCCCTATTACAGCTAGATCCTCAACTGAAAGAGATTCTACCGACCTACCCACAATTCACATATAGGAGGGGTAGAAATCTAGGGGACTCCCTCACACACTCTTTCATGCCATCAACAAAGAAAGACTCAAGAGGAAAGAGGAAGACTTGGTTAAGTAAGGATTTAAATGGAATGTATAGATGTGGAAACTGCAAGGCGTGCAATTATGTAGAAAAATGTAAAAAATTTGAGGCTCCCAAGAATGGGAGGATCTTCGATGTTTGGGACTTCTATAATTGTGAAACAGAGGGGGTGGTCTATGCATTAAAATGTCCCTGTCCATATGTATATGTAGGTGAAACGACAAGATCAGTTAAAACACGTATTCTGGAGCATATAGGGGACATCAAGCATAAACGCAACACATCTGTCGCAAGACATTTTCTTGAATGTCATGATGGGGACCCCTCTGGATTGAGATACTGGGTGATTCAGCAATGGAAATTGGGCCCAAGGGGTGGCAATCTGGAGCTATCATGCGAATGATTGGTCGCATTTATACGGGCGAATCATAAGCTCCATATGGAGCAATGACCTCTCGAGCCACCCTCTAATTGGTGATACCTATACACGCCATGTGACCCCGGGGGACCAATAGGAACGCAGGATTACCGGCGTTCTCTATTTTTTGATTTTTCTCTATATTCTAAACCTCGGAAGCTAACTATATTTATCACCCTGTCAAGGTGAGCTATTACTGGTTATGGATATGTTCTTTACTTGTCGTATGTCACAATTCAAAGGGTCTGTTGTAGTATTGTGGGGATTGATAGTGCCTTCCTGTGATTGGTTAATAATTGATTGACAGTGGTCTTTACCAATGACAGTTCATTGCTAATGGGGGAGTGTTTCTCTCCCACCCCATGTGACCTCCACTGACTATAAAAGGAAGGCGAAGCCAACCATCTTGTTTAGGCTGCTGCCATAGGCCTATACGCTCTGTTACTAAATATGATTTTATTTTAATTTATTGCTTTGTAATGCATCCTAACACTATATGCACTTATAGCACAACACTTTGTTCCCTTGATAAAGCTTCCAAATAGGAAGTGAAACATGTTGGGTGGTTTTTATATGGTGGGGGGTTTTGTATAAGCAGTAACAGCTTTTTTCAAGTTGAAGTAGGATGAGGGTATTTACCCCATTTACAATAATCTACTGTATCAACTTGCAATGATAGTAACGATTATGACAGCTTAACCTTAATATATATATATTTTTAATGTAAACAATTAAACGTTAAGTTTTATCCCCCTGTGAGGGAAAAATTTTGTTGTTTAACATAAAAAATTCCCCCAATTTTTTTTTTTTTTTTTAATGGCTTTTAAAGACAAATCACCACTGTAAATGGGGCTATTAATTGGTAATACGTGGTTTTAAAAAGGGATATACGCGTTAAGCAATCAAAGAGGTGAAGGCGCGTTCCAATGGCACTTGGCGGCGAAGGTACCGCTGGAGGAGGATGAGTGGCTGACGCCAAAAAGGCCCCAGAGAGGTTTTTGTAATTTGTGGGGTTTTTTTTGCAGCAATTAGCAATGACATCGCAGCAGAGTTGTCAGTGGACACGGGCAGTGTGAACGCAGAGTGCAGTGGTGGTAGCGACTGAGTCAGGAGAAGGACTATGCGGGCGGTCAGTTCAGCAGCACAGAAGGACCACGGCAACATACTGGTAGTAGTAGTAGCAGCACAGCGTCATAGTGCTGGCCAAAAAATTAAATGCACTCGGTGACCCGGGCAATGTGAACGCAGACAGAGTACATTGGTGGAAGCGAGTGAGTCAGGAGGAGGACAATGCGGGCGGTCAATTCAGCAGCACAGAAGGACCATGGCAACATACTGGTGGTAGTAGTAGCAGCACAGCGTCATAGTGCTGGCCAAAAAATTAAATGCACCCGGTGACCCGGGCAGTGTGAACGCAGACAGAGTACATTGGTGGAAGCGAGTGAGTCAGGAGGAGGAGGACAATGCGGGCGTTCAGTTCAGCAGCAGCAGCACAGAAGGACCATGCCAACATACTGGTGGTAGTAGTAGTAGCACAGTGTCATAGTGCTGGCCAAAAAATTAAATGCACCCGGTGACCCGGGCAGTGATAACGCAGACAGAGTGCATTGGTGGTACCGTGGTAGCGACTGAGTCAGGAGGAGGAGGAGGACAAAGCGGGCGTTCAGTTCAGCAGCAGCAGCAGCACAGAAGGACCATGGCAACATACTGGTGCTAGTAGTAGTAGCACAGCGTCATAGTGCTGGCCAAAAAATTAAATGCACCCGATGACCCGGGCAGTGTGAACGCAGACAGAGTACATTGGTGGAAGCGAGTGAGTCAGGAGGAGGAGGACAATGCGGGCGGTCAGTTCAGCAGCACAGAAGGACCATGGCAACATACTGGTGGTAGTAGTAGTAGCACAGCGTCATAGTGCTGGCCAAAAAATTAAATGCACCCAGTGACCCGGGCAGTGTGAACGCAGAGTGTAGTAGCGACTGAGTCAGTAGGACAAAGCGGGCGGTCAGTTCAGCAGCTCAAAAGGAGGACCATGGCAACTTACTGGTAGTAGTACCATAACACCAAAAAATTAACCAAGGTAGGCACTAGGCAGGTAGTAACTGTCTTTATAAAGGCAGGCATAGTTAACAACAGCACATGCAGCAGCCACTTCATGTCCCCCTGTGTCCGACAATAGGGGCCAGGAACTCACCTTCCACCCAAGCCTGGTTGATTTTCAGGAAGGTGAGTTTGTCCACAGAGGCGTGGGAGAGCCGAGAGCGCTAAAGCATCTCTCTGAGAGGACACTGGAAGGAGGGCAGGATAGGAGTTGCAGGGCGTACTGGGAAAGCTCGCTCCAGATGTCCAGTCTCTTGACCCAGTACTCCAAGGGGTCCACGGGGCTGTCGGTGTCATTGAGCCCGCTGGATGACCCCAAATAGTCAGACACCATGGTGGGCAGTCATTGCTTGTGCTGGTTAGTGGTGGATGCTGTGGCGGGCACCTCTGTTCTGGGCTGCTGCACTGCATACAGGCTCTTGCTTAGGCTCTTCAGGTCTTCGGGGCGCCAGTTGCTGCTGCTGCTGGTGCTGGTGGTTGTTGTTGTGCTGCTAGTGGCAATGGCAGGCACCTCTTGCTGGCTTGGCAGAGCAGTTACAGTGGGGGTGGAAGGCTGGGGGAATGCTTCCAGTAGTCTGCGCACAAGGGCCTCCTTCAACTCCCTTGTGCGTTGCTCGGTGGTGGATGGCGTCATGAAGTCTCCCAGCTTCCCCTTCAGACGGGGATCAAGCATCAAGGTAATCCAGATGTCCTCCCTTGAACGCATCTGGATCACCCGGGGGTCCCTGCGAAGGCAGCGCAACATGTGCACAGCCATGGGAAACAAGTGGGCCCTGTCAGCAAGATCTTCCTCGTCCTCGCCATTGTCCCATAACGCATGCCTGTCCTCTTCCTGTGCCATGTCGTTGTCCTCCTCAAACCGCCATCCACGTACAACGCCTGCTGCACTCTGCTTCACCTCCTCCTCATTCAGGTTAGGGACCTCCAACTCTTCCACTACCTGCTGTGAGCCCTCCTCTGAGCTGGACTGTGCTGCCATCTGCTCCTGTTCTTCCAACTGCCTCAGGGCTTCATCCCCACGCTCAATTAAATTGTCCATTGCCTGCTCCAGTAGACAAACCAAGGGCACCCACTGGCACACAGAGGCCCGCTCCTCACTGACCATCTTGGTTGCCTCCAGGAAGGGACTCAGCACCAGGTATACTTGCTGCATCAGTGTCCACTGAGTGGCAGTAATCATGGGGACTTGCTGGTTGCTGGGGACACTTGGGTCTAGCATGTAGGCCCTAAGAGCCAGCCTGTGCTGACACAGCCGCTCCAACATGGCCAGAGTCGAATTCCAGCGAACTGGCATGTCGATGATCATCTGGTGTTGTGGCCTTCCATACTGCTGCTGTAAGGTGGACAAGAGTGCAGAGGCAGTGGCTGACAGGCGGAAAAAGCGTACCACCGCCCGGGCATCCTGCAGCAGCTCGCTCATCCCCTGTTAGGTGCGCAAGAAGCGCTGCACCACAAGATTGAGCACGTGGGCCAAGCAGGGGATGTGCTGGAGGTTTCCCTGCTGCACTGCTGCCACCAGGTTGGCCCCGTTATCGGCTGCCACATACCCCACGTCCAGGCCTCTGGGGTCAGCCACCTCCGCTCCTGATTCCTGAGGGCGGCCAGGACGTTGGTGGCCGTAAGCCTCTCCTTCCCCAGGGTCATCAATTTTAAAAGGGCTTGGCAGTGCCGAGGCTTGGCGCTGCTGCTGCCGAGGCGGGCTTGCTTTCCGGGTGCAGAGGGAGTGTCGTGACAGGACCCTTCTGCATCCCCCCTGATCCCGCGTGGTGGCACCACTAGCTGGGCTGATGCGCTCTTGTCCTCCCTCCCTTCCATCAGTGTCACCCAGTGGGCCGTAAAGGACAGGTAGCGACCTGTCCCAAATCTGCTACTCCACGAGTCCATGGTCACGTGGACCCGCTTGCCCACAGAGTAGTCCAGGGAACGGGCCACGTTTTCCACCGCAAACTTGTGGAGTGCTGGGATCGCGCTCCTGCTGAAATAGTGGCGACTGGGGACTTGCCACTCGGGGATGCCAAATTGGAGCAGCGTCCGCATGGCGCTCCCCTCCTGCACCAGGGAGTAGGGAAGCAGCTGTGATGCCATGGCCCGGGCCAGCAAGCCATTTAGTTTGCGGATCCGATTGTGGCTTGGAGGCAGAGGCTTGGTCAGACCCTGAAAGGTGTCGCTCAGCAGGGTCTGACGACGCTGGGGAGACAGAGGAGAGAGACGACCACTGGCTGCCAGCCTCAATGTCTGTGTCCTGAGTAGCCGAGGTGGAAGAGCGCTTGCGTGCTACTACTGCTGCTGCTGTGGGGGATTCACGACCCTGAGGGAGGGATGATGCTGCTGCGCTGGTGGGCCTTCTGCTCTCAGGAACCCCTGCCAGCAGTGCCTGCTTCCTCTTAAACTCCGCATACTCGCGGCAGTGGCGGCTTCTCAGGTGGCCCTGGAGGGATGAGGTACCCATCTTGCTCAGACTTTTCACACGGCTCAATCTTTTGCTGCATAACCTGCACACCACATACCTTTTGTCATCAGTACATTCGTTAAAGCAATCCCACACTGGTGACTTTAATTTACTGCGGCCCCCACTAGCAGAGGGTGCAGCGGAACAATGTGTGGTAGTAGTTGCCGGGGGTTGCATGGTGGTGGTGCCGGCTGAAGCAGTGTCCTGTCTACTTCCTCCACGCCCACTGCTGCCGATGCCCCTGCCTGACATATGGCGATATCCTTGCCTAGGCCGAGGTGACTCGTCATCCTGCTCTGACCATTCTTCCCCGGACTCAGCAGGCTGCGCATAGTTAGGGTCCACAACGTCGTCATCATCAGCAGCATCATCATAATCCAGCTCTTCCTCTGACTCTCCCGCCTCCTCTTCTGTCCCTACATCCCCAGACACAGACCCCTCTTCTCGATCACCAGAACTCAACAACGCTTGTGATTGTGGCCTGATCTCAATCTCTGCCACATCAGTCCCCAGTAAGTCCTGAGCTTCTTGCATCAGCAGGTTCCCAGATGCCGGACTGAGGGACAGAACGCTGTCATCCTGGGAGGGCTGCTGACCAGTGGGTGCTGGGGTGGATGTCACAACAAGCGTGGGACGTTGGCTGCTGCTGCTGCTGCTGCTTGGAGTGGTGCTCACAGTAGAGGTCTGGGAGGAAGTCATGATGTCCATGAGTACGTCAGGTTCCATTTGCTCAACCACCACACGGGGACCAGAAACTTTAAAATATTTGGACAATGGCGTCCGCTGACTCAGCCCAGGCTTTGCTGCCCCTCTTTCTGCTGCATCACGACCACGTACATCTGGGCGTCCTCTCCCTGGACATGGAGCAGTCCCAGAAGTGGCTGAGGCAATTGAACTCCCTTTCCTCTCACCCCGCGAAACCCTGCCAGACATGTTGCTAGTAATGAATCACTGGATGCAGTGGGCACAGTACAAGGTCACTGAAGGATGCACCAGGCACAGTACAACGGCACTGAAGGATGCAGTGGGCACAGTACAAGGTCACTGAAGGATGCAGTGGGCACAGCAGTGGGCACTGGATATACAACTAGGTCACTGAAGGATGCAGTGGGCACAGTACAAGGTCACTGAAGGATGAAGTGGGCACAGCAGTGGGCACTGGATATACAACTAGGTCACTGAATGATGCAGTGGGCACAGTACAAGGTCACTGAAGAATGCAGTGGGCAGAGCAGTGGCCACTGGATATACAACTAGGTCACTGAAGGATGCAGTGGGCACAGTACAAGGTCACTGAAGGATGCAGTGGGCACAGCAGTGGCCACTGGATATACAACTAGGTCACTGAAGGATGCAGTGGGCACAGTACAAGGTCACTGAAGGATGCAGTGGACACTGGATATACAACTAGGTCACTGAAGGTTGCAGTGGGCACAGTACAAGGTCACTGAAGGATGCAGTGGGCACAGCAGTGGGCACTGGATTTACAACTAGGTCACTGAAGGATGCAGTGGGCACAGTACAAGGTCACTGAAGGATGCAGTGGACACAGCAGTGGGCACTGGATATACAACTAGGTCACTGAAGGATGCAGTGGGCACAGTACAAGGTCACTGAAGGATGCAGTGGGCACAGCAGTGGGAACTGAATATACAACTAGGTCACTGAAGGATGCAGTGAGCACAGCAGTGGGCACTGGATATACAACTAGGTCACTGAAGGATGCAGTGGGCACAATACAAGGTCACTGAAGGATGCAGTGGGCACAGCAGTGGCCACTGGATATACAACTAGGTCACTGAAGGATGCAGTGGGCACAGTACAAGGTCACTGAAGGATGCAGTGGACACTGGATATACAACTAGGTCACTGAAGGTTGCAGTGGGCACAGTACAAGGTCACTGAAGGATGCAGTGGGCACAGCAGTGGGCACTGGATTTACAACTAGGTCACTGAAGGATGCAGTGGGCACAGTACAAGGTCACTGAAGGATGCAGTGGACACAGCAGTGGGCACTGGATATACAACTAGGTCACTGAAGGATGCAGTGGGCACAGTACAAGGTCACTGAAGGATGCAGTGGGCACAGCAGTGGGCACTGAATATACAACTAGGTCACTGAAGGATGCAGTGGGCACAGTACAAGGTCACTGAAGGATGCAGTGAGCACAGCAGTGGGCACTGGATATACAACTAGGTCACTGAAGGATGCAGTGGGCACAATACAAGGTCACTGAAGGATGCAGTGGGCACAGCAGTGGGCACTGGATATACAACTAGGTCACTGAAGGATGCAGTGGGCACAGTACAAGGTCACTGAAGGATGCAGTGGGCACAGCAGTGGGCACTGGATATACAACTAGGTCACTGAAGGATGCAGTGGGCACACAAGGATGTCACACTGTGTAATGAGATGCTTATATGCCAGCGAGTGAGCAGTGGGCACTGGGCACGGCACAAGGTCACTGACTGAATGAATGAACAGCGCTGGCAGAGAGTGGCGGTGCCGGCGGTGTGACTGGCTGCCTGCAAATAGTACAAGTGAAGTGTATAACTGTCACTGAAATAATATACAAGTGTGTAATGAGATGCTTATATGCCAGCGAGCGAGCAGTGGGCACTGGGCACGGCACAAGGTCACTGACAGAATGAATGAACAGCGCTGGCAGAGAGTGGCGGCGCCGACGGTGTGACTGGCTGCCTGCAAAAAGTGTATAACTGTCACTGGAATATACAAGTGAACACTGCAGCTGCACTAACCTGCCTGCCTGCACTACACACAGATAATCCCCACTCCCACTACACTGACTACACTGCAGCACTGAACCTGCCTGCACTACACACAGTTAAATAATCACTAGACTCCCACACTCCCACTAGTGTTGGGCGAACAGTGTTCGCCACTGTTCGGGTTCTGCAGAACATCACCCTGTTCGGGTGATGTTCGAGTTCGGCCGAACACCTGACGGTGCTCGGCCAAACCGTTCGGCCACATGGCCGAACTAAGAGCGCATGGCCGAACGTTCCCCGAACGTTCGGCTAGCGCTGTGATTGGCCGAACGGGTCACGTGGTTCGGGCCCGAACGCGCTCTGATTGGCCGAACGGTCACGTGGTTCGGGTAAATAAATACCCGAACCACGTCATATCTCCGCCATTTGTCTGTGGGTTTAGCTTTGGGTAGGCAGGCAGGGTAGTTCGCTCTCCAGCCACGCTAGCCAGGGTCCCCCCCAGTCATTGTGTGTCGCTGCTGGGAACAGTAGTACACCGCTCGCTCAGCCACACTATATATAGCATTGTTTACTGCCACTGTGTACCTCGCTCAGCCACGCTATATATATATAGCATTGTGTTTTCTGACACTCTGTGTACACGGCTTAGCCTGACTAATATAGCATTGTGTGTACTGCCACTGTGCACCTCGCTCAGCCACGCTATATATAGCATTGTGTGTACTGCCACTGTGCACCTCGCTCAGCCACGCTATATATAGCATTGTGTGTACTGCCACTGTGCACCTCGCTCAGCCACGCTATATATAGCATTGTGTGTACTGCCACTGTGCACCTCGCTCAGCCACGCTATATATATAGCATTGTGTTTTCTGACACTCTGTGTACACGGCTTAGCCTGGCTATATAGCATTGTGTGTACTGCCACTGTGCACCTCGCTCAGCCACGCTATATATAGCATTGTGTTTTCTGACACTCTGTGTACACGGCTTAGCCTGACTAATATAGCATTGTGTGTACTGCCACTGTGCACCTCGCTCAGCCACGCTATATATATATAGCATTGTGTTTTCTGACACTCTGTGTACACGGCTTAGCCTGACTAATATAGCATTGTGTGTACTGCCACTGTGCACCTCGCTCAGCCACGCTATATATAGCATTGTGTGTACTGCCACTGTGCACCTCGCTCAGCCACGCTATATATAGCATTGTGTGTACTGCCACTGTGCACCTCGCTCAGCCACGCTATATATAGCATTGTGTGTACTGCCACTGTGCACCTCGCTCAGCCACGCTATATATATAGCATTGTGTTTTCTGACACTCTGTGTACACGGCTTAGCCTGGCTATATAGCATTGTGTGTACTGCCACTGTGCACCTCGCTCAGCCACGCTATATATAGCATTGTGTTTTCTGACACTCTGTGTACACGGCTTAGCCTGACTAATATAGCATTGTGTGTACTGCCACTGTGCACCTCGCTCAGCCACGCTATATATAGCATTGTGTTTTCTGACACTCTGTGTACACGGCTTAGCCTGACTAATATAGCATTGTGTGTACTGCCACTGTGCACCTCGCTCAGCCACGCTATATATAGCATTGTGTTTTCTGACACTCTGTGTACACGGCTTAGCCTGGCTATATAGCATTGTGTGTACTGCCACTGTGCACCTCGCTCAGCCACGCTATATATATAGCATTGTGTTTTCTGACACTCTGTGTACACGGCTTAGCCTGACTAATATAGCATTGTGTGTACTGCCACTGTGCACCTCGCTCAGCCACGCTATATATAGCATTGTGTTTTCTGACACTCTGTGTACACGGCTTAGCCTGACTAATATAGCATTGTGTGTACTGCCACTGTGCACCTCGCTCAGCCACGCTATATATAGCATTGTGTTTTCTGCCACTCTGTGTACACGGCTCAGCCAGACTATATAGCATTGTGTGTACTGCCACTCTGTGTACACCGCTCAGCCAGACTATATAGCATTGTGTGTACTGCCACTCTGTGTACACGGCTCAGCCAGACTATATAGCATTGTGTGTACTGCCACTCTGTGTACACCGCTCAGCCAGACTATATAGCATTGCGTACTCTGCCAGTCAGTGTGTATATTGCTGGGATCAGTAATACTCCACTCACCGCCAACCACTATATGAGCTCACCATGAGTTCCTCAGAGACCTCCGCTGTGAGCAGCACTCCCAACAACAGCAACAGCCAACGCCCCACGCAAGCTATAATAACATCCACTACAGCAGCCAGTGGTCAGCAGCAGCCCTCTCCGGAGGAGAATGTTGTGTCCATCGGTCCGTCGCCAGAACGATTAATGAGGGCTGCCATTGAGGAGATGATGGGGCCTGATGTGGAGGAGGAGGTCGGGCTCAGGCCAGCATCCCAAGTTAATGTTGAGGACGATGAGGGGTCTGTGTCTGGGGATGTTGGGGTGGCAGAGGTGGTGGGTGGGTCAGACTCAGGAGAAGAGTTGTATGATGAGGATGATGATCGGGACCATCTGTATGTGCCTCAGAGTCCGACCCCGGAAAACATATTGTATCGTGTGTTTAGGTACTAAAATCTGCGTTCCCACTTCCCAGTACTGCCCGGGTCCACGGATCCATATAATTTTTTGGGCAGCACTATCAAACTGTGGTACTATGAGTGAGTTGCCATGGTCCTTCTGTGCTGCCTGTCACACTCACCGTCTGTCTGCAGATGGATTGTTCAACACAGCTACGCCATCTGACATGTAGTCCTGGACCTTGACCATCTTCTCTAGGCGATTGGTGTTGGAGGACATGGAACTGCCCGATTGCTGTTCTGTGGGCTGCTGCATGGGTGTCAGAAAATGTTCCCACTCCAAGGACACTGCCAATACCATTCCCTTTTGGGCACTAGCAGCAGCTTGTGTTCTTTGCTGCCCTCCTGGTCCTCCTGGGTTTGCTGAAGTCAGTCTGTCGGCGTACAACTGGCTAGAGAAGGAGGAGGATGTCAATCTCCTCTCTAAAGTCTCCATCCTCAAGGGCCTGCTGGAATTGTTCCATTTTTGACCTGTCTGACACTTTCTTCAATCAGTTTTTTAACATTGTGTTTGTATAAACTGGGTATAAACCCAGTAATTGGTGTTGTCCAGATTCCAGAATAATGAATAATAATGAATAGTGAATAATGCGCGGGCCGCTTTCAATGCAGTCTAGCATGAATTGAGCCATGTGTGCCAGAGAGTCCTGCCAGACTCCTCTATCTTCATGTTCTTGTAAGAGTTGTGTTTGTTGTGATGCACCATATTTGTCACCAGCATCACTTTCTTCCTCTTCTGCTGTCCTTTCCCGCTAAATTGTGGAAGTCCAACGTGCACCGCTCTGTCCCTCGGCAGTGGGGGCATCCAATTCCTGCTCCAACTCCAGCTGTTCCTCGTCCTGTTCTTTGTCATAGCTGGGACCAGCGTTTCCTGAGGCAGGTTGCCTGATGTTGGTATCATCACGCTGATCGTTTTCATCTTCAGAATCCCCCTCTTGCATCATGCCAGCGGTTTCCATCTTCAACATTGATTTCTTCAGTAAACACAGCAGTGGTATTGTAATGCTGACTGTAGAGTTGTCACTGCTCAGTCACGCAACGTGGATTGCTCAAAATTTTGGAGGACTTGGCAGAGATCCAACATGGTGGCCCAATCAGATCCACAGAAGCTTGGTAGCTACTAGCTGCTGGAATGCGCCTCGGCACTGCGCAAAAGCGTGCTAGCATGTGCAGCGTAGAATTCCAGCGCGTAGGCAGGGACATCACCCAGCGAGCGATGGTGCGCTGGATTGAAGCGCTCCTGCATCTCTTGGTGAGTCCTTCAGAAGCGGTACTGGACTTTTAACAATTTTTTTTTTTTTTCCTTCAACAGAAGATCTGCCACGTTGGAGTGAGGAGGACGCCGCCGACCCCGACACCAAGCTGAACCCCGGCGAACTCCAAGCAGAGGATCTTCAGGAACCCTCAAGGCTTTGAGCAAGCTGAGGAGGATCAGCAGTCCCTGTGACGCCGGGCGACGCCCAGTCGTCCGAGGATTCGCGGCCGATTGTCCGATCGCAACCGTGATCGGAAAACTGACATTCTTTATTTTTAAATAGAAGTTTTTCCTTCCTGCCTTCCCCCCCCTTTTTGCCATGAGGGCTGAATGGGCCTGCGTTAGCATATGGCTAAAGCAACCTGGTTTAGCAAGAAATCCTTTTAAGGCTCCCGGAAAAGCTCTGGTGACACTAATGTGCTAATTGGGCAGAGCTGAAATACCAACAGAGTCTATTCAACAGGGGAAGCTAGCACAGCATGAGGTCTATTGACACCTACATTCCTCCCAGTCTTGACGGCACCGACTAGACTGAATATGGAATGCATGGTGTTGATAACTTGTCACATTTTGCAAATACCATCCATAGGAGGAATATGAAAATTACGTAATTTTGTTTCCCTAATTCTGTAGAATATGGTGATACTAGACATAGCCAGGTAACCCGAGCAGGGGCTGAGATATGAATAATGGGGTCCCCGTGCGCCCCAAATATTGCAAGTTTGATGTCCTATGAACGTGTATTCTCAGCCCAATCTGAATATGAAATCGGTTTGCATGTGCGACAAAACCCCGGCGGGATATGAAATTGGACATATTTTGTGGATGGTTGGAAGTTCCTCCCCTGAGAACTCACTGCCTGACACGCCCCTGGGCTGAGCTTGAGACTCCGCCCAGAAATGTCAGTGCTCAAAACTGATTGCATGAGGACTCCCAGCCAATTCCCCCACTTTCCATCATACCGAAAAGACTGCCACTGCTTGGGGAAATAGCAGTGGCCATCTTGCAGGCGGAGCAACGGCCATGTGGTTCGGCCATATTGCGAACTAACTGCAACAAAGGAACTTTGTCTTTTCCCGAACGGACTTTCCACAGAATCATAAGTATTCGTTCTTTTTATCCCTTTTTCTTTTATGTACTGTGTTATCACTGTCTCTCATCGTTTAATTGTTCACGATTGTCTGTATATATTAATTATTTATATTGTAACAAATAAAGGCTTTTTAAAAGGTCTTTACCTCTCAGTAAAACCTTCTATTCAGTATACACAGACGAGACCTAAACTTCCGAAGGGACGCTACTGTTTTGATAGATAGATAGGAATTGCACAGTTTTAACCGGTTGTTTGTTTCACAGGTCTATAGCCAGTTAGCAGTTTTCTCTGGGCTGATAGAAAACAGAGATGGTGGCAAATCTACCCCTGGGTTGGAGTAAAAGTGTATTTTCGTAACCTCACAGGCTCCCTACTGCGTCGTGACGCTCAAACTCCGCCAATTCTACGCAGATTGCGTCCATAGCTCTCAATCTGTGTGCTAGAATCGGATCGGACGGTTTTGCGTGTTCACGGCCAGTGGGGCTCCTGTGACAGTGGTCGGCAGCGTTTGGGATCTGTGTGTGCTGATAGTATCTCAGGTAGGGCTATCGAATTAGCCCTATCGAGAAACGAACTAATTCGTTGGTAGTGACTGAGTGCAATATATTTTTCATATATACAGAGAGACTGTGTAACCAGTACCCCTCCCCTAAGTTTTCTTTTATTTGGCATGGAAATGTCCGGGAATTACAAGGTCATGGTCCTATCCGACCTGCAGAGTCTGTGCGAGGCGAGAGGCATGGACATCCGCGGCAAGAAACAGCAGGACCTGATAACGGACTTGTACCGATGGGATAGCCAGAATCTGCGGACGCTGGAGGTGTCCACTGTGGAGGACACCGGCTCATCTAACGCAAGTCGAGGGGAACCAGAGACTGAAGATCCTGTGCGTACCGAGGTTGAGCAACCCGCGGGCAATGCAGCAACAGATACGCAGGAGGCTGTCAGTGTGATCCCCGACCCCAGAACCCCTGAAAGTACTCGCCTGGAACCGGCCAGTACTGGACTGTCCAGTTATGTTGATCCAGTAATGCAGCAGGCATTGCAAAAGCTGATGGAAACTGATGTGGACAAGTACCTGCAGTACATGGCGGAGCAAAAGCGAGAGGAACGCCAATCTGCAGAGGCGCGGGAGAGACGACAGCATGAGCTGAACATGGCGAAAGTGCAGCAAGCCAGCCGGAGTTCAACGCCCAGCCTCCCTGCTGAAGGGACTGCCGCTCCAGTAAGTGCAAAATTTAAATTTGCTATTATCGAAAAAGACACTGACATTGACTTGTTTTTGAGGTCTTTTGAAAAGGCCTGCCGTCAGTATCGTCTGTCCCAAGACCAGTGGGCCAGACATCTGACACCCTTGCTGCGCTACAAAGCGCTTGATGCTTTCTCAGAGTTGCCTGTGGAAAAGGACAATGATTATACCGCTATAAAGGAGGCTATAATCACTAAGTACCAGCTGACGCCAGAAGCCTACCGGAAAAGGTTCAGGTCCTGGCAGAAAAAATCTACTGATTCTTATCAAGATGTGGTCAGCAGTCTGCTCACCACACTCCGCCAGTGGACGCTAGGCCTCACTAAAGGGTCTTACGGTGTCCTGGAGGACTTAATCGTCCTGGAGCAGTTTCTGAACATTTGCCCGGCTGACGTACGCCAGTTTGTGCTGGAGCGCCGACCGGCGTCAGCGACGGTCGCTGCAGACCTCGCTGAGACCTTTGCAACGACCAGGGTGCCGGAGACCCGCAGGACTGCCCCATCTAGCTGGAGAGGAGGTCAGTCCCACAATTTTGCAGACTCTCCTACCTCTGTGAGCCGTGCGCCCCAGAGGCCCTCCAGCGCAGCTGCTGCGTCCAGGCCTGCAGTAACAGAGGGCATCACCTGTCACTTTTGCCGCAAGCCCGGACACATGAAGTTTAACTGCCCGGAGCGGAGGCAGACAGCGCCAGCTCCTGCACCACCTACACCTCGCCCACGGCAACTGCCGCCAGCCAGCGCACCCCAGCCGGGAGCACCCAACAACGTCATGTTCGCAGGTGGGAGAGGGATCCACTCCGCTACGAGCAACCACCAGCTGGTTACAGTGAACGACCAGCTTGTTACCGGTTTCCGCGACACTGGAGCGGATGTCACCCTGGTGCGTGCGCACCTGGTCCCGACGGAAAATATCCTCCCTGACAAATACCTTACCCTCACTGGAGTGGGGGGCACTCTTTCTCGCATTCCCCAGGCTCGGGTGTCCATCGATTGGGGGGTGGGGGTTCAAGAGAAGGTTGTTGGGGTCCTGGACCAACTGCCGGTCCCAGTTTTGTTGGGGACCGACCTGGGCAAGCTTGTGTCCTATTATGAACCTGCCCCAAGCCCCTCAGACTGCCAGGAGGGAGACGGACTCTCCGCCCACACTAAGGTACTTTGCACCAAGGGGCAAGAACAGGGGGGAGGTGGGTTGAATGTGCCCAGTCCAGGGGTACCGAGTCCAATAGTACCTGTGTCACAGGTACCTGTGTTTGATATACCGATTGTTTGTGATGAAAATGTTGTTGTACCTGTCACTGTAATTCATGCATGCAGCCAGGATGTGAGTAATGCCAGTATGTGCCAGTCTGAAGGTGTACCTGTACTGGCAGTAACACGCAGCCGCGCTGCTCAGAACCTGGGCTCAGAGCAGGTGGAAGAGGTTCCGGCCTCCTCCCCCTCCTCTGACCACAGGGATGGTAGCGTGGCCGAGCGGTCATTTGATGTGGGTGACAAGGTATATGCCCTTCTTCCCGTGAGGCAGAACAAGCTGCAAGCAGCCTGGGAGGGGCCTTTTACTGTAGTGCAGAGGTTAAACCCTCTGACGTATCTAGTGAACATGGGGGGCAGGAAGCAGAAGAGCTTTCATGTAAACATGCTGAAGGCCCACCATGACAGGACCCAGTATGCGCTGCCAGTGTGCAGCCGGTTAGAGCAGGGAGAGGCAGACCCCCTGTTAGACCTGCTGGCTGACGTACGAGATGCGGACGGCGACCTAAACGTCAATCCACAGCTCGCCTCAGCCCAGCAAGAGCAGTTACAGAAGGTGCTGGGCCAGTACCAGCACACCTTCTCCGGTATCCCGGGGCGGACCAGTATGGCGGTGCATGGGGTAGATACAGGTACCCATCCCCCCATCAGGCAATCCGCTTACCGTGTCTCTCCCGAGGTACAGGCGGACATGCAGAAGGAGGTGAGGGAGATGCTGGAGTTAGGGGTGGTTCAAAAGTCCAGTAGTGCCTGGGCAGCCCCTGTTGTCCTGGTCCCCAAGAAGGACCAGACAACTCGGTTCTGCGTAGACTACAGGAAACTGAACGCCATCACCACTACAGACGCCTACCCCATGCCTCGCATTGATGAGCTGCTAGATACACTGGCATCAGCCAGGTACCTATCAATCATGGATCTGAGCCGGGGGTATTGGCAGATACCACTTGCACCTGACGCGAGGCAAAAGTCGGCCTTCATCACCCCTTTCGGCCTCTTCGAGTTCACGATGATGCCCTTTGGGATGAAGAACGCCCCCGCCACGTTTCAGCGGGCCGTGAACGACCTGCTAGAGGGAATGCAAGGGTTCGCTGTAGCGTATCTGGATGACATTGCGGTGTTCAGCCCCACCTGGGAAGAACACCTCAAACACCTGTCCCAGGTACTAGAGAGGCTGGCCATGGCCAATCTGACGGTTAAACCGAGTAAGTGTCAGATTGGCATGACCGAGGTGCAGTACTTAGGTCACCGGGTGGGGGGTAACACCCTGAAACCTGACACGGGAAAGGTGGACGCCATCCTGGCATGGCCTCGACCTATCACGAAAAAGCAGGTCCAGGCGTTCCTGGGGACCGCCGGCTACTATAGGAAATTTGTTCCCGCCTATAGTACACTGGCGAAGCCCCTGACCGATGCCACTAGCAAGAAGCACCCCAAGGTTGTTAGCTGGACCCCCGCTTGCGAGAATGCCTTCCAGGCCTTGAAGCAGGCCCTCGCAAGCGCCCCTGTGCTTCAGGCCCCAGACTTCAGTCGTCGGTTTGTGGTGCAAACCGATGCCTCTGACTACGGTCTCGGCGCAGTCCTCAGCCAGGTGGATGGAAAGGGGGATGAACACCCTATCCTCTACCTGAGCCGGAAGCTCCTGCCCCGAGAGGTAGCCTACTCCACAACTGAAAAGGAGTGCCTGGCGATCGTGTGGGCCCTACAGAAACTGCAGTCGTATCTGTACGGCCGCTCCTTCACGATCGTCACTGATCACAATCCCCTGAGTTGGCTAAACCGTACTGCTGGAACCAACGGCAAGCTCCTACGGTGGAGCCTGTCATTGCAGCAGTACGACTTTACGATCCAACACAAAGCAGGCAGCCGACACCAAAACGCTGATGGGCTGTCGCGGTGTCAGGGGGAACCCGACCCAACAGCGCCAATAGCTGCTACGGAAGGCGTCCTGTTGACACCTCCCTGAGCAGAGCTCGGGAAGGGGGAGGTGTGACGCCGGGCGACGCCCAGTCGTCCGAGGATTCGCGGCCGATTGTCCGATCGCAACCGTGATCGGAAAACTGACATTCTTTATTTTTAAATAGAAGTTTTTCCTTCCTGCCTTCCCCCCCTTTTTGCCATGAGGGCTGAATGGGCCTGCGTTAGCATATGGCTAAAGCAACCTGGTTTAGCAAGAAATCCTTTTAAGGCTCCCGGAAAAGCTCTGGTGACACTAATGTGCTAATTGGGCAGAGCTGAAATACCAACAGAGTCTATTCAACAGGGGAAGCTAGCACAGCATGAGGTCTATTGACACCTACATTCCTCCCAGTCTTGACGGCACCGACTAGACTGAATATGGAATGCATGGTGTTGATAACTTGTCACATTTTGCAAATACCATCCATAGGAGGAATATGAAAATTACGTAATTTTGTTTCCCTAATTCTGTAGAATATGGTGATACTAGACATAGCCAGGTAACCCGAGCAGGGGCTGAGATATGAATAATGGGGTCCCCGTGCGCCCCAAATATTGCAAGTTTGATGTCCTATGAACGTGTATTCTCAGCCCAATCTGAATATGAAATCGGTTTGCATGTGCGACAAAACCCCGGCGGGATATGAAATTGGACATATTTTGTGGATGGTTGGAAGTTCCTCCCCTGAGAACTCACTGCCTGACACGCCCCTGGGCTGAGCTTGAGACTCCGCCCAGAAATGTCAGTGCTCAAAACTGATTGCATGAGGACTCCCAGCCAATTCCCCCACTTTCCATCATACCGAAAAGACTGCCACTGCTTGGGGAAATAGCAGTGGCCATCTTGCAGGCGGAGCAACGGCCATGTGGTTCGGCCATATTGCGAACTAACTGCAACAAAGGAACTTTGTCTTTTCCCGAACGGACTTTCCACAGAATCATAAGTATTCGTTCTTTTTATCCCTTTTTCTTTTATGTACTGTGTTATCACTGTCTCTCATCGTTTAATTGTTCACGATTGTCTGTATATATTAATTATTTATATTGTAACAAATAAAGGCTTTTTAAAAGGTCTTTACCTCTCAGTAAAACCTTCTATTCAGTATACACAGACGAGACCTAAACTTCCGAAGGGACGCTACTGTTTTGATAGATAGATAGGAATTGCACAGTTTTAACCGGTTGTTTGTTTCACAGGTCTATAGCCAGTTAGCAGTTTTCTCTGGGCTGATAGAAAACAGAGATGGTGGCAAATCTACCCCTGGGTTGGAGTAAAAGTGTATTTTCGTAACCTCACAGGCTCCCTACTGCGTCGTGACGCTCAAACTCCGCCAATTCTACGCAGATTGCGTCCATAGCTCTCAATCTGTGTGCTAGAATCGGATCGGACGGTTTTGCGTGTTCACGGCCAGTGGGGCTCCTGTGACAGTCCCGACGAGACCTCTCCTCATATGCGACTGAGTGCAGTGGAGCTCCCCAGAACAACCTCTCAGTTGTCACTTTGTCACTGGTCACTTTGTCACTTGTCACTTTGTCATTTTGTCACTTGTCACTTTGTCACTTGTCACTTTGTCATTTTGTCACTTGTCACTTTGTCATTTTGTCACTTGTCACTTCTCACTTTGTCACTTGTCACTTTGTCATTTGTCACTTTGTCATTTTGTCACTTTGTCATTTTGTCACTTTGTCACTTTGTCACTAGTCACTTTGTCACTTGGTCACTTGTCCAGATGATCTCGGTACACCTCCTGAGATTCAAATTCCTGCACACATTGCTCTGGGATTTGGGTGTGATGAATGATGCATCTAACTGGCCACCGGAGGCAATTAAGGCCTTCAAAACATTGAAAGCAGCTTTCTGTTCCGCCCCCATTTTGCGTCATGTTGAGTTGTTGACGTCATGTTCATCTTCGGCCTCGCCTTGCATTTCAGTGCGAGGTGCATTTTCCACAGAAAAAGGTTGTGAATCCGGGCACAACATTTGTGGCTGTTCCATTGACCTTTCACAGGTAGAAGATTGTGGGGGTGGGAATAGCTCCTCCGAATAGCCCATTGTGTCCTGAAAACTACTCATTGCATTGCTTTGCGCACACATTTTTTTTGTCCTCATGCAAGGCCTGAGTTGCACCTGAAAGCGTGGCCTTCTCCTCCTGCGCCTCCTCCTGTTCCATCACGTCTGCTGCTGCTGGGTTAGCGTTGATGCCCGGTCCCTGTTTATTGAACCTCTTATCTTTATTACATTTATGACTGCATGGCGGTAAAAAGCATGCTATCCGCACGCTTCTTGTCCTCATGCAAGGCCTGGGTTGTTGTGTCTCAAAAAGCATGGCCTTCTCCTCCTGCGCCTGCTCCTGTTCCATCACGTGTGCTGCTGCTGCTGGGTTACCGTTACCGGTCCCTTTTCCTGGAACCTCTTTTCTGTATTACATTTATGACTGCATGGCGACAAAAAGCATGTTACCTGTGCAAAGAAACATGACATTTTCCACATTTAAAAGACAGTTTTTCCTTTGAAACTTTACAATCAATTTTCTCAAAAACTATAAGCTCTTTTTCAAATATTTTTTTTCCTCTTGTACCCACTCCCAAGGTGCACATACCCTGCTAATTTGGGGTATGTAGCATGTAAGGAAGCTTTACAAAGCACGAAAGTTCGGGTCCCCATTGACTTCCATTATGTTCGAAGTTCGGGTCGAACACCCGAACATCGCGGCCATGTTCGGCCTGTTCGGCCCGAACCCGAACATCTAGATGTTCGCCCAACACTAACTCCCACTACACTACACTGACTACAACTAACTACAGCAATCACTCACTGACTAGCTAACTGTGTACAGTATAAGAGCAGTGTTAGCAAAAAAAACGCTTTGTTTTTAACACAATAAATGCACTTGCTCAAACAACAATGGCCTGGAGATAATCCTCTCAGCACCACAGTCTAGCAAGGACAGAGCTTTTCCATCATGGCCGCCGCTTTATATTCAGGAGGGGAGGGCATAGCTCCCCTCCTGTGATTGGTTGCTAGGGCCTGGCTGGGGCCCTCTGATTGGCCTGCAATGTGTCACTTCCGCATAGTTTGACGCATTTCCGTTAACCGCGACTTTAGCACCGGCTTTCACGAGCGTGAATGCGGATTTCTGTCCGCATTCACGCGAAGCCGAAGCAGATTTTCGTGGTTGAAAATCTATTCACGGCTTAGCGTGTCCGAGGCGGAATGCGTCAAAATGGTCGTGAATCTACGCGTAAGCGTGATCACGACCTAGCGGTGAGCAGAACTGCTCCACAGCCCACAGACACCCACCATTGTGCCCAGTGCCCACTACGAGCACAATAGTGGTCCATGGCCTCTGTTTTTATCACTAAATTGTGTTTGAAGTGTTGTAGCACTCTCAGTATCTGTCTGAGCCACACATGTGCCCACTTATAGTGATATCTAATTGTGTGCCACATAAAAGCACAGTTTTACCACTAGGGTTGCGACTCACACTTGGTTGTGCGACTCTCATGGTTAAGGTTGGGCATTGGTGGGAGGTCTTCCTGTTTCCCATGCGTTGAGCAGGAAATGGGAAGTTTAAAAGATTCGGCTGTGGAGAAGCATGAATGCGCCACATGGACAGTTGAGAAATTTACAAAAATGCACCACTGCACCAGCTCTGCACGGGGACACAGGACAGGAGGGTGGCCTATGAAGAGGGAGGGATGATGTCAGCTCCCTTCCCTACTTCTGCCGACAGGTGTCATCTCTTCCAAACTCTGCAAGGGGGGGGGGGGGGGGCGACAGCAAGAAGAAACAAATTGGCTTCAGGCAGCGATTAGTGTAGAACCGGCCCTGGGTATAGAGGGATACTGCGCTGCAGTTACTTTTTTCTAACTTTTTTCTCACTTTAGATGCATGCTAATTTAGGTAGGTGCCCCCAGTATAGGATAGATGGGTAGATGCCCGCAGTATAGGATAGATAGGTAGGTGCCCCGGAGTGGCGGGAGGAGCAGGCATAGTAGTTTCACCTTTCGCCGCTGATCCCCTACAGCCTCTCTTTCCTGTCCAAGGCGGGTGTTGCATTGGTAACAGCGCCCCCCGTGATGACATGCAGTCATGTCATCACAAGGAGGCGTTGTTACCAATGTGATGGACGCCAGGTAGAGGAAGGAGTTAGAGGCTGCGGGGGATCGATGACGGAAGGTGAGTTGTAACTACTATGTCTGCTCCCCCCACCACTGCGCCCCTCCCTGCCTCTTAATCCGGAGTCGCGGGCAAATGCACTATTTGCACGCCCATAGAAACGGGGCTGGTTTTGTGACCCTTGCAAGATGGCCTCCCTGGCTGTGAGAGTCACCAAAGGGAAGGAAAGGGAAGAGGTGTGTGAACATAAAGGGGGGGCCATAAATGTTTTGCCTGGGGGGGGGGAGGGCACACAAATTGTAATCATGCCCCTGGCCTGATTAGGCGAACACTAAAGGAGTTCTCTGGGGATGCTAAAAAGAACCAAAAACCGACACTTACCTGGGGCTTCTACCGGCCCCCTGCAGCTGTCATGTCTCACGCCGTCCTCCTATGATCCTCCGTTCCCCACTGCCGATCCCGGTCTAATCTCGTGTCTAATTAGACTGTGGCTGCGTGGCCACGCATGTGCTCGCTCCCGCACGCGTCATCTGAAGCTCACTGCGCAGACGCAGTACAAAAAAAACTTCGTACTGCATCTGCACAGTAAGCTCCCGATTATTTGCACGGGAGCGAGCATTATTTGTTTTGGTCGACGAATATTAGTCCGGGACTAGCGGCGGGGAACGGAGGATCGTAGGAGGATGGCATGGGATATGACGACTGCAGAGGACCGATAAGTGTCAGTTTTTGCTTTTGTACCACCACCAGAGAACCCTTTTAAGCTGTGGGATGTGAGGGTATTTCTCCATCTAGGTTTTTGGATTACCTGCACTGCCCAGAGATCTTTATCCCTAAATGTACTTCGGATGTCAGCAATGAACAGTATAGCACATCTGTGTCAGCTTTGACTAAACCCTACTAAGTCCAGTTTTGGAAGCAGCGAGGTTAAAAGTGTGAATTTTGGAACATTTGGAAGCCTCCTGATCCCGAGGATCGAGCACACGTCACATGTTTTTACACCGCTCAAAATGGCCTTTCCCATCCGATTATTAATCTACGCGGAGAAGCATTAAATACTGTATCGGTGTTAGAATCACAATGCACACACTGCCGGGTCAGATGAGAAATGAATTCCTGGGTGATTTTTCCTGCTGTAATGGACACACGGTGTTTGTTTTTGATTAGTCACTGATGATGGATAACGAAATGTATGACCCTCTGTGCTAAGTGTTAACGATGCTCTCAACATCTGGCTTAACTTAGTCATATATTTCTGCAAGTTTCAGTAGAGCCGTGAGCCCAATATGAAACATCTGCCGCTGGAGTGGCATTTGCTGGAGAGATGCACTGATACATAATGTGCCACTTATACAGAATCATTAATAATCTTCCCTACACAAACCACACGCACTCCGTCGCCGTCCTGCACAAAGGAACGCATTCATTCTTCAGCTGTGTTCAGGGTTGGCTAAATAAAGAAAGTGTTCCTCTTCTTTACCTGTATAATGTTCTCTCTAGAATCTACTGGCAATTAAAGTTTTCATAACTACTTCCAGGCTAATGTTTTGTTTTTTCTTATAATAATAATAATAATTTTTATTAAACTGGATCCGAGATAAACTTTTACTCATTGCATAATTGTGTGCCTTTCATATAGTTTATAGGGCATTCCTCAAGCCAAATACTTTTTTTGTTTTGTTTTAATACTCTAGTTCCCTATAAACTAAACAAGCCTCGCCCACAGCTCCTTTTGTGCCTTGGCACTCTCAGATCCATGTAGCAAGGGCTTATGGGAGCTCAGTCTGGGCAGGAGGAGGAGGAGGAGGTTACTAGCCATTGATTTCAGAGGTAGAGGGGAGGAGAGAGGAGGAGAAGGGGACTGCATTTACACACAGGCAAGCTGATAGCATCTCCAGCCCTCAGCCTGTGACAATGTGACAAACAGAACATGGCCGCTGTCATTGTATCACAGGAAGAAAAAATCATCTACTGTTGAAGCTGTCTGCAGCTAGATTTGCTGTGTAAACTATCTAAACTTTAGATAAGATATATAGACAAGGTACTTGTTATAGTTGGTTTTTCATCTCGGATCCGCTTTAAGCGGACCTGAACTCAGAACTTCCTCTCTGCTCTAAAAGATAAGCACTATGCTTTAGTGGTGGTTGGCACTCTTGCCTTGCAGCGCTGTGTCCCCAGTTCAAATCCCAGCCAGGGCACTATCTACATGGAATTTGTATGTTATTCCTGTGTCTGCGTGGGTCTCCCCTGGGCACTTCAGTTTCCTCACACCTCCCAAAACATACAGGTAAGTTAATTGGCTTCCCTCCAAATTGGCCCTAGACTACAATTCATACAAAGACTTGACAGCGCTTCGGATGATGTCGGCAATGCATAATACTAAAAATAATCATCATCAGCATCATCATCATCTGCAGAATAAGCTCTAAAGAAAAACAAAAATGTCTGTTACAGCTGATACAAATTCTGCAATAAATCCACAGTGTGTCTACTTCCTGCTTTTCTGAAAGCAGACATAGGGTTCACCTCCTGTGTTTACAAATTAGCTGCTCTTCCGAGGCAGTTAGATGACATGACTCAGAGCTCAAATTACAGTTGTGGTAAGTCACAGATGAGGGGGAATCAGACAGGCTAAACTCTCTATATACATACAGGGTGTATTTCTCTAGGTTTTCCTTCTGTCCTGTGGAAGAGTTCAGGTCCACTTTAAAGTACAACTGTAGCAAGGGGGATATGGAGGCTGCCATATTTATTTCCTTCTAAGCTATACCAGTTGCTTGGCTGTCCCTGCTGATCCTCTGGCTCTAATACTTTTAGCCATAGACCCAGGGCCGGCCCGCCCATGAGGCGGGGTGAAACTTTTGCCTCAGGCGGCACTTCTGGGGGGGCAGCAACCGCCCGTCCGTGTGTGTGGGGGGCCACACGAGCTGGAGGGGATAGCGGGCAGGAAGGGGGTATTGGGCCTAGCGGCGGGGAGGGGGGTCGGACCCCCCCTCCCTCGCCTGGGTCCCCCGTTCTCCGCTCCCCTCCAGCTTTAAAAAGGTCCGTGCTGGCTGCAGCTATTTGTAAGAGGCAACGGGCGAGGATTACTCACCTCTTCCTCGTTCCAGGTCAGCGTGCGCTCCACTGACGTCACTTCCTGCTACGCCACAGGAAGTGACGTCAGTGGAGCACACGCTGGCCTGGAACGAGGAAGAGGTGAGTAATCCCCGCCCGTTGCCTCTTACACATAGCTGCAGCCACAGCAAGGAACTTTTTAAAGCTGGAGGGGAGCGGAGGACGGGGGACCCAGGCGAGGGAGGGGGGGTCCGACCCCCCTCCCCGCCGCTAGGCCCAATACCCCCTTCCTGCCCGCTATCCCCTCCAGCTCGGGTGGCCCCCCACACCCACGGCTTGGGAGGGGGGGGGGGGCGGGGGGCGGCGGCGATTTCTTTGAAAATTGCCTCAGGCGGCAAAATGTCTAGGGCCGGGCCTGCATAGACCCTGAACAAGCATGCAGCAGATCAGGTGTTCTGAATGAAGTGTGGCTGGATTAGCTGCATGCTTGTTTCTGGTGTTATTCAGACACTTGTGCAGCCAAAGAGACCAGCAGGGCTGCCAGGCAACTGGCATTGTTTAAAAGTAAATAAATATGGCAGCCTCCATATTCCTCTCACTTCAGTTGTCCTTTAAAGAGACACAGCAAAGAAAAACACTGCGCTGTCTGGACACGCTGATGGACTGGGAGTAATGGATGGGTGCAGCTCCAAATACTGGGTGGCTCCAGTAGATCTGTTTAGAAAAGGCAAGAAGACAGGAGCGCACCGCTGGTGCAATACATGTTTTACTTTAAAATAGACACGCTTAAAAATACACTTACAGTGTATAGTAGAACTAAAGCGCCTGTCAGGCCTGCCGGCAATCCTCTCCTGTCAGCTGCGCTTGTGGGCCAATAGCAACATTGTAACCCCTCCTATCTCCGCTTACCTCATTGCTCCTGCCTATCTGTAATTCGGAGAGACAGAGATACAAGAGATGGTTCACTAAAAAAAGCACTTTAGCGTCTGAAGCTGGCAGATTACTATATCCAGTGGATGCAGGCCATTGGTTATGAAAAATTGAAGCTCAGAATTGGGCAAAAGCCTCGTATTAACGGCGAAACGCGTCGTGACGTCAGACGACATCCCCGCGACCTGACTCCGCCCACCGCATCCATCTCCACGCCATCTACATCGGTCCCCGCAGCTCTGGCCAAGCACGGCTGACAGGAGAGGATTGCCGGCAGGCCTGACAGGCGCTTTAGTTCTACTATACACTGTAAGTGTCTATTTTAAAGTAAAAAATGTATTGCACCAGCAGTGCGCTCCTGTCTTCTTGCCTGTCCTTTAAAGAGAACCTGAGGTAAACCTTGGGTAAGAAAACACATACTTACCAAAGAAGAGGGAAGCCTTTGGATAGTGTAGAGGCTTCCAGTGTCTATACTCGCCACTTCCACTTGCTCGCTGCTGCCCTCTGGAGGACCTGGACTGTGCTCCTATCTCTGTATATAATATCCCTGTGTCTCTGCATCCGTTATGTTCCTGTGTCAGTGCTTTTTTGCACTGCGCATGTGCAGGGAGGAACGCAGAGACACTGAGAAGAGCTGAGTGTAGACAGGAGCGGGAGTGGGCGTGCGTGCGTGACGGGTGCGTGCGCATGTGTGCAGTGGAGTTATTACAGACCTAGCCCGTTTTTAAACGGGCTGAGGTCACTAGTTTAGGCATAAACATGGCTGTGCTGCACCTGTGCATGCACGACTCTGGCTTACTGGGCCAGTGCCACCATACTTGCACAGGTGCAATCTTCAATCCAACAATCCTTGTTGATTTCTTTGGGTGGTCCGCATGGCCAGATTTCAGGCAAGGCTTAGGCCACACAAGCCATGGCCTAGGGCACCAGGAAGCAAGGGGAGGGCAGGGGGCTGGAACACTTATGCAGTTAAGCAGCCAAGCATGTGAACTACAACTCCCGTCGAAGCAGAAAGCATTGATTTGGCCCATAAATGGAATAAAAATTACATCTCAAATAATGAAATGATCGGAATGGCTATAATCAATCCACAAAACAAATTATGATTGACAAGTTGGTCGTTTGTAGTCGATTGACACCATCAATACTGTCCAATCCTAGCAATCTGAAGGTTGATCATTCAAAAAAATGGCATTGTTAATAAGCATCTTTAAATACATTGATTCCTGGGACCAATAAAAGTATGTGTATGAGGTGGTGGTGGGGGGCGGGGGGGTTGCTCTTTGTCCAGGGGGCGGCTGTTGATAGTGGCCTTGGGCGGTATAAAGTACAAATCCAGCTCTGGTAGTCTGGTAGTAGCAATGTAGGTCTGGAGGGTGGCGTGGGAAGCCTCCGATGACCGTGCCGCTAAAAACAGGCCTTCATGGATTACTGCGTTGCTGTCTGGCAGCAGGCCATACAAGAAGTTAGGCATTCTAGCACTCACTTCCTGTAACTGAATCAATGACGTGCACGGAAGTGTATTGACAAAATACACTTCCACGCATATGTGATGCTGAAATCTAGCGGCGGTTGTAGTAAAATGCACGCATCGCTATAGACTTAAATTACTTCGGTACATCCGTAAGTCGTCGCAGGAGCCGCACGGTAATGTAGGTATGCGCTCGCGTTACATAGGGTACTTCTGGCGTAGCGCACCACATGCAATGTGAACTACCCCATAGACTTTCATTGCCCTAGCGTTAGGTTGAAGCAAAATACCGCAAGTGACCTATGCCAAGTGTTGTTAATCTCTTCTGCACTTCTGTCTCTCTTTTGTCATACTAACCATGCGGTAGATCCTTAAAAAATATTTGGAGTGCAAAACAGGGGTGGTAGAGTGCCAAAATTTCAAAGGAAAGTGGAGAATGGGCATCTACTGAGTGAATCATTTACTCCCAGGATGTACAGCAAGCCCCAGGTCCCCAGCAGCCAATGAGAACAGATGCCACCACAGGGAGATATAAAGGGGGCGTGGGGAGGGGTTTATCGCTCCATCTTTCATTATCTGTTTGATTGGAGGTACATCATTCTAGACAGAGAGAAAACTGTATGGTTCGGGGCAGTGTTGCCAACTCATCCCTTTAATTATTGACACATATGAATTATACAGGTTTTGTGGCTAGGTAGATGCAGTTAAGGCACTGATTATGTGCAAATAGCCCCAGAACCTGTATAACTTAGATGTGTCAGTAATTAAAGGGATGAGTTGGCAACACTGCTTCGGGGAGTTAGGTCTGTGCAGACCTGTTATAAATTTACATAGGTTAGAACTTTGTACACGTAGTTACACGTTTACAGCAAGGTATCTGTAGTCCTCCAGCTTGTTTGCTAGCTGTACACTGGATATAGGGATGTGCAGAGGCACCAAAAGGATAAAATATGCTAAAAAGTTTAAAACGTTCAGGTGGCAGTGGTGGGCCAGCCACACCAAAACAAACACGATGGTGTCGCTTGATATAATAGTATTTTATTCACATACTCTTATATAAAATTGCAACCCGTTTCATGGGCACAATCCCGCTTCATCAGGCAATAAGCAACCTGAGTACCACACAGCTCTGGGCCCAATATCTTGGGGTCCAACTCCTCCCCCTCTCTCCTTGGGTGTCGAACCCCAACAAACCCCCCCCCCCCTTGCTCCCCTTCCATTGCAAAAAAGTAATTTTTTTGCGACTATTGTGCACTTGAACCTCCTTTGCCATGCCACTGTCTGGGTGTTGGTACATTTTTTACACATTTGTTTTTAAAGAAATTGTGGCTGCACAGATGCCCTGAAAGTTTTGAAGGTTGTCTGCTGATTTAAAGTCTATGAAGCTAGCTGAGAAAAGTCGATTTTCAAAAGTTTGTGGTAAATTCACAAACGTGTTCATGAAGGAAAAGTGTTGATGTTTGGTCATCACTACCTGTACCTGAGTAACCTATACTGGGCACCTGTTCCTGGCTAACCGATACCTGACTAATCCATACTGGGGGCACTTAAACCTGGCTAACATATACTGGCGCACCTATAGCTGGCTAATCTATACTGCGGCACCTTTACCTGGCTAACACATACTGGGGGCCCTATACCTTGCTACCTATACTCGGGGCACCTGTACCTGGCTACCTATACTTGGCACCTACTACCTATGCTGGGGGCAACTATACCTGGATACCTGTATTAGGGGGCTAACTAAATACCGCATCACAAATAACATTCTCGAACCCATGGGGGGGGGGGGGGAGTTTACACCTTTGCCTGGGAGTAATTTGGCCTAGAAACGGCTTTGTACAACAAACAATCGATTCATTGATTGTTTCCTTCCAATCACAAATGTATCAATCGTATCATTGATCTTTAGCGCTTCGCTGCAATGCGATCACACCACAATCAAAACGCTGTTTGCTGGTGTGACAGCGGCCTGAAGGTGACATGGCTGTATCTTAAAAAGGAGGTAAAATACATAGGGCAAGCACATGACATTATTTGATAATAATAGACTCCTAACATTTGTACAGTGCTCTTCTCTTGTAAGGCTCAAAGCTCTTGAGAGCTGCATCCACTAGGGGGCGCTCAGTAGGCCACCCTGCAGTATTACGGAGTCTTGCCCAATGACCCCTTGCTGAATCAGGGACTCATTTCAAGTCATTGTAAAGCCACTTGAATATAAGCAAACAAACACTTTAAATGTCATGAATGCATTCTAAGTATTAACATAAAAGCGAAAAAAAGAAAATGCCTCATTGTAAAATATAACTTACAGATCCTTCAAGCTTTAAATCAAGACTCAAAATGAAAAAGCGTAATATCCATAGCAATACAGCCTAAGTGAGACAATCCTCTCTACAATCGTTTCTCGCTCACGCCATGAAACGGATGACAGAGACACGTTTATATATGACAACCACGGAATTGTCATTGCCAGCCGAAAGGAAACAGACGCCGCTAAATGAACTTTTTAGCTTGTTACAAAGTTGCATTTCCTCTACATTACGTCTTGATGTCACAAATTGAATTCAAACTTCGGCATAAAAGGCGATCGTTTCCACTTCTGATTGGCACTAATAACCATCCTGTAAGGCCGTTAAGTAGCTGGTAGGCATGGTTTCGCGAGACGTTTATTGTTCACTCGAATATTGCGCAGATCTTTTACAGATGGAAATTCATCAGTTCTGTGTTATAAGCGCAGATATTTATAGCTTTTTAGATGTATAGTAATGGCTGATGCAAATTTAGATACACTTGCTTTATTGCATTTTTAACTGCAATTGAAAACGAGACTGAGTGTGAAACAGCGAGATTTTTTTTTTCTACCCTTTAATTTTTTTTCTCCCTTTTTTAAATTTAAAGGAACAATTTAAATCAACTTTTGACTGGCCGACCTGAAATGAGTTAGAGAATTCAAAGAGGCTTTACACTGAATGTATATCAAACAGCGCAAAGTGTCATATGTTTTTCTCAGATCTGTCAGATCACAGATAGAAGAAGCAGTCGAGCAATGACATCAAAAATGTTCTTCCTTTTTACAGGGTAAAGGGGGGGGGGGGGGCAGGAGATGCAAAAGACAGAAGTAGAGGTACTCTTTTACTGTAAGACACCTAAACTAAGAATACCCCTTGGGACTTGTGTTTCACTCTGTTTTAGCGCTCACACAAAAAAAGAAAAGAATTAGTGCTTCATTGTCTGAGCCTGTTACACCCCATCTTAATGAACACTTAAAAGAGACGAATGTTCAAGGAATAAAAAGATTTATTTGAGATATTTAAATAATCTGTTCTGGCTGTAACTAATCGGATGCCCTCGGCGAAACAGGCAGCTCGCTCTCCCCGCTTCCTCATATTTTTGATGCTGATCCAAAGACTATTTTAACAAAAATCCTTTTCTTCAAAAATAATAAAAAAAAAATTAAAATAATAAAAATAATAATTATCATGACTTTAAATAATTACTTAACACTAGTCGGTTTTTAATCACTTCAATAATATTTGTTACGTAGACCAAAGAGAGGGAAAAAATTGCTAAAAAAAAAAATTGTGGGATTTTTATAAGATTTAAGGAAATTAAGGCTACAACCCAGTTTAAATACTTTACAACACAATAAAATTCCTGGCTGAGAGTTATGACAGCCTGTTACCTTCAGCCATGAAGTACATTACAAAGGTAATGTGGTTTTAAGAAAGAACTACTGCAGAATGTATATTTTCATTATCAAAAACGTTAAGCCATTTATCCTGAGGAGTCAGAATAATCATTAATGGCTGGGAATTTATGGGGCCAGATCTTAAACTAATGTGAATGATTCCAGGTGTTACTAATGGCTTCGGTGAAATGTGCCAGTATCTCCGACTTCTACTAAATCTGAGATAATAGTCCAACACTTAATCTCGACAGATGAGCGGCAATTTAACTGACACATTGATTGGATTCTCCAGGCTTAAATGGCACACACTGTAAAGGTACGGTCAAACGGCAATCCGGAGGGTGACTTGGAAGTCATTTGCTTCTTTCAAGGCCTATTAACGTATTTGTGTTGGAAAGGATTCGTTTTTAACTACTCCTAACACTCTGGGCACCGGGGACGGGTCTCTGGGGCCAAAGGGGTTAAAGTGCCCCTAGAGTTATCATTGTCTGACACAGTGTATCGTTACTATGCTATTTCTTTATATTTATTTTTTATAACAGACATGGTATAGACTGTAGTTCACGGTTTGGGAACCTTAGTAAAACAGGCTTAATATTTCACCGTTTGTAAAGGCTTGAGAACAGCGGGAGAGCTTAAAGCGGAATATAACCCTGCATTTCAACTTTGCTCTAAAACATTATTTACAGCATATTATATGCAACCAGCATTTTTTTTTACTAGACCAGCATTGGAAGGGTTACACACAGAGCTTTAAAGTTCCCTGGAGAGACATGGCGCTGCAGCCGAAGTTTAGATAGATACATTTAAGTAAACACAATGTAACAAGTGGTGAATGTTACACACTCCTTGGCTGTCCTCCAGCTCCTGCACAGTCAGAGAGAGTGAGTCACATTCCTTACTTGTTACATTGTGTTCACTTAAATGTATCTATCTAAACTTCGGCTGCAGGCAGCATGTTTCTCCATGAACTTTAAAGCTCTGTGTGTAACCCTTCCAATGCTGGTCTAGTAAAAAAAAAATGCTGGTTGCATATAATATGCTGTAAATAATGTTTTAGAGCAAAGTTGAAATGCAGGGTTATATTTCACTTTAAAGAGGACATGTAAGGACTCATAGCAGTACATAAAAAAAGTTTTCTCTCCCCCGGCCACATATAAACTCCCTCCTGTACAGGTTCACTTTTAACTACGACTAAGGGCAGATGGTAGGCCCGATACGCGTCAGTTGATCCTGTGATTTTATTGCACTGTCTATGGATTTTTTCGAATAAACTCATCAGCCTTTTTTTACCTCAACCTGTTGTGGTCTGCGGATCCTCCTTTCTACACATAAAAAAAATGATTCCTGATACCCTTATTTACATTTATTATCTTGATTTTAGCATTAGAAATACTTCTTATATCTATGTATTCTTGTATAAGGGGATGTAGCCCCCACCCACACAGTAATGTTTAGCTTAGGCTATGATGTCACTCAGCCTTCTTCCCCAGTGCACTCAGGGAAATTATTTGATGTTCTTGCTCTCTGTGCAGAAAGGAAAAAAAATCCACAGTGATTCACCTTGCCAGCAGTAAAGATGCCGGCAAGAATGCTGATCAGGGTGAGGTAAGATTCTTCAATACAATAGTCAAACACGGACTAAATTAGTAAAGCTAAAATAACCCAGCTAACCTGTTTTTTTAATATATTTTTTGCTATTATTCTAATCAAAAGTTTGCAGTTCTTGCCAAAGGTTAACAGATCAGAGAGGAATTATCAAAACAGAGGTGTCCAACTTCAGTGCTTCAGGTCTGGGATCCTGATAACATTTTTAATTTAGTCTAATTTATGCTAGGCACACACATTTGCAATTTCCCATCAGATTGATGGGATGAATCGATAATTTCCAATATGCCTGATCTGCTCCCGATCCATAGCGGGATCAATTTTGTACTATACTGATCTGTAAATTGACACAGTCATCAATTGGGAGCAGTTCGACATTTCGGAAATTATTGACTTGACCCGCTTATTGGATGGGAAATTGCATTGTGTGTAGCTAGCATCACAGATGAAGTGATTGACGGAAGGTGTGGGTCACCAAATAAAATTACTCCGATAATCCTCAAATACCTGCATGGATATAGCCCTATTTGAGTCTGAAATGTTTGCTTCAATTTAGGGTTATCCAACTGATTAAAGGGGAACTTCAGCCTAAACAAACATACTGTCATTAAGTTACATTAGTTATGTTAATTAGAATAGATAGGTAATATAATCTCTTACCCACCCTGTTTTAAAAGAATAGGCAAATGTTTGTGATTCATGGGGGCTGCCATCTTTGTCATGGGGCAGCCATCTTTTTGGTTGAAAGGAGGTGACAAGGAGCAGGAGACACAGTTCCAACTGTCCTGTGTCCCGATTACCCCTCGCAGCTGCACACGCTAGGCTTCAAATGTCAAATTCAAAATGTAAAAAAAAAAAAAAAAAAATTGCACCAAAACAGCAGAACGAGAACAACAACATCAGAAATCCCATCATGCTTTGCACAGCATCAGGGGAAAAGAGCCCGGGCAGTTTTCTTCTGTGCAGCTAAAAATGAGGCTTGTATAAGAGAAACAAAGTTCTAATGCTGTGAAACTGTTAAAGAAACACCAAGCCTTTTCAGTGCTGCTGAGTCGATTTTTAGTCCGGAGGTTCACTTTAAATCCTACATTATGTCCATCTCTTACTACCTTAACAAGTCACTTCCATTGGCCATCCATCACTAGATTGGCACCCAGAAATACTATCACCAGTATCACATGACTTGAGCTGGTGACAGTTGACCAGTAGGAGTAGCTTAGAGGAGGAGGAAGGGGCAGGCCCAAATCTCATTCCATTAACAGATAGACAAGACATCAGCTTGGTGTGCTTAGTGCTGTCCAGAGTTTGCCAGCAAAGTGAGTGAACTGCAAATATGAGAGCACACAGCACGTCTCATAAGGAAGGAGGAGATGAGGATTGAACAGGTAGGGAGGGAAATGCAGATGCAAGAGCAGACAGTATGACTCATCAGGAAGGAGGAGATGAGGATGGAACTAGTAGGTACGGAATTGCAGACACAAGAGCAGACAGCATGACTCATCAGGAAGGAAGAGATGAGGAATGATTTAGCTGGGAGGGAATTAGTCACAAGAGCAGACAGCATGACTCATCAGGAAGGAGGAGATGAGGATGGAGCATGGAGTAAGCTGGGAGAGAATTAGTCACAAGAGCAGACAGCATGACTCATCAGGAAGGAGGAGATGAGGATGGAATTAGCAGGGAGGGAATAGCAGACACGAGAGCAGACAGCATGACTCATCAGGAAGGAGGAGGTAAAGCAGAAATTAGCAGAGAGCGAAGTAGATCATTTCCGGCGCCAAGGCAGTTCAGTCCAATACAAAGCTACAGGTACTTGAGCAGCAGTGCCACACCTGCCCACTCCACCCTTTCCTGCCTACCCACATCTATCTGAAAAAAGGCAAAATAAGACATAGTACGATACAGTAAGGTCCCGGTTAACCAGAACCTGACCAACCAGAAGTCTCAAAATAACCAGAGGCCAGCAGGGGGAGCTATGGGGATGTGCCTTTTGCATTCTGAAGAGCATTGTACAGCAGAAACTACTTACAAAACCTCCATGCCCCAATCATACTTACTCCTGCAGATGGCGGCTGCTCTGCTGCATCCTTGTATGGCTCCCGACTTGTCACCTGACCCGCATTGGGTCACATGCACACCTCAGAGCCGTATACAGCAGATGCAGAAGAGCGGCTAGGAGATGCAGGAAGTACAGAGGACCGGCGCCTGCAGGTTTTGTAAGTTGTTTCTGCTGCACGTTGTTCTGCAATTTAGCTGTGGGAGGAGATTAGTGTTTAATTTACAATGTAACAGAGATGAACAATAGTTAAAGTTTTATACTTACCTGGGGCTTCCTCCAGCCCCATCCACATGGATCACTCCCATGCCGCCGTCCTCAGCCTTCTCCAGCTCCGGTACCGAGTCCTACAACTTCAGACAGTCGTGGCCAGTCTGAGCATGCCAAGTGCACTCCTTCCGTCTCTCTCCGGCAGAGAATAGTACTGCGCAGTAACCTAGCAAGGTCGGCATCTGCACCGGAGGCGACTAGGTGCCAACGGAGCTGCGGCGAGGGTACAGGTGAGCTGCCGGGGCTGGAGGAAGCCCAAAGTAAGTGGATTTCTTTTTTTTTTTTTTTTAGTTCCTTGGACCTTCCCTTCCATCAACAGGCAAGAATTCATTGTAACACATTGTATACAGAATCAGGCAATCACGGCCTGTGCCAGATATGTGGGACTTTACTGTATAATTGTTGGATGTTAGATTTTGTGATTTTATTGAATCTAATCTGTTAACAATATATGATTGTAAATGGTGGCTTTGATGTATATCCATTAGTTTCCAGTCTTAATAGGTAAAACTCATTGTACTTTCTTTTTATAATTTTAAGTGGTATATACCAGTTGCGTACCTAGGGAATTTGACACCCAGTGCTGATTATTTACAAACACTCCACAAAAACAACTCATTTTTTATGAGAGGATTGACAGGTTGGGGCGCCAAGCGTGTCGCTGCAAATTTTGGGGGATTTGGGGGGAAAAGGAGTCAACAGGATGTGAATGGAGCTAGCCGTTATGAAACTCTGTACTCTATACAGTGCTGCAGAAGATGTCAGTGCCACTGGCTTCTGCAACAGCAGACAGCCCTGCATTATTGTTTAATTACTCTGATCAGGATAAATAATCAATAGACTAGGGCACTCTGGTATTACAGCAGCCAGTGCACATGGCTACTAATGACAGGCAAGTTCTGAAGCACTAAACACATCCTGCCACCTCTCTCGGCTAATGTCCCAGCTGCAGCACAGCAATCATGCTCTCTACTCACCCTGCTGCTCTGCACATTCACTCACTGCAGGCTGTGTGTAAAGAGCGAGGAGACACATTGCCCATGGGACAGGAAGTGGGAGGGGTGCTACATCTAGTGCAGGAAGTAGTACAGTCCCCTTCAAATTCAGGTTAGGTCACTTGCCCGGAGGTTTGCCTCACCGTGGCGCAAGTGTCTAGTATAATATACTTTGCATGCAAACCATATTGGAAGCTAAAGTACCTCCTAGTTTAATAAATGTTAGCACTTGTCTAGGATGCAGGGCATGCATTTTTCAGTCTAGCAGAGGCGGTGTATGCCTGTGCGATTAACCATTCAATTGCAGCATGTGTTTAGGGACGCGCAGCCTTTCCCCCCACCTTTTTTTAACAGTCCCCTGCACTGCCTTCTGCTATTTTCCTGAATGTTTCCTGAACTATGAAAAAAGTCCCAGGAGGAAGAATACAGTAACTGAGCACCACAGCTGCACCCTTTGCCATGGCTACACCCGGGGCTGTGAGCACCTGCAGTCTTATGGTAGGTACGCCACTGGTATATACTATGAGAAGTGGGTGAGGTGGGAAGATCTGGGCTTTGAATCAAGCAGAGTGGCAGCTTTGAAACAGTATAGCCTACAAAGACTTGTTTCCCTACACGTCATTGCTCATACAGTTATCTTACCTAATTTTGCCCCAAAGTAATGTCATTTGTGTTAGAATCATCCAGCTCAGAGCAATGTTATTGAATGACATTATAAATACGTGGCCGACTGCACAATATCTGCCCAACAGTAGTCTGAGTTGATCTGCCGGTTGGATCAGGCGAAAAGCCCGTTATTGATGGCTGTTACTTGGCTACATTTTTCACGATTGTCAACCGAAATAGCAAAATCTTTTATCCGTTGGATGTTTCAAATGACTTTTGGATAGCATGTGTAAATCATTTTTACAGTCACCGAATTTCTTCCTAAGTAAAATAAATTTTAAAAAAAATCTATCCCTTAGTATATTCTTAGGCCCGATTCACGTTAGCATTAAAAAAAAGTTCCCTGATCAGAAGGGAACGGATCGGATGCAAATAGATCCAATGTTAACATATGGATCCATTCACAACCATCTGTTCAAATAGATCCGTTCTGCACGATCCATTGAACGGACGCAAGTTTCCTGCTGCAGCAATTTTTTCTGGACCGCTGAGTCTGAGAAAATAGAACGTTTCTTAACACTAGTGAAGAAACGAACCATTCAATTAAGCAAAATTAACTTTGCTGATGGGGGTCGGGGAAGGTGTGTGTGTGTGTGTGTGTGTGGGGGGGGGGGGGGGGTGTGCAGGGGCAGATGTGGAAACGGAACGGAAGCAGCCAAACAGAAAACAGGTACGAATGACCGGTAATCTGATCCGTTTTCCCAAATCCATTTGCCAATGGATCACAAGATGATTTAAACCAAACCATCCTCTTTCCAGTTCTGTTGAATGGATGAACAAATCTGTTAAAAGCAGATTGAAAAAATGACTACATGCTTTACTATTGCTGAACTGTGGATGAATACGCAACTAGCTTATCGCAGGTAAATACATGTGCATTGTACAGTACCATAGTTTGAAAACTTCATTTATAACTTTGTTGAACAGTGATTCCAATACACAGCCACATCACAGCAGCCAGACTTTACTGGTGAAACTCGAAAAAATTGGAATATTGTGCAAAAGTCCATTTATTTCAGTAATTCAATTTAAAAGGTGAAACTAATATATGAAACTAGCAGAAGACCCACCTTTACTCAGGTATTTATTTGGTTGTCGGGTCTGACCACTTTTTCTAACCTTGACAACAGTTGCTCAATGACCAAGTTGGGGAGCTTTGGGGTCCTTGTCATTAATAATGTGAGAATGAAAGCAGTTTAAATGTTCCCATTAAACTCAAGCAAACAAATCTTATTGACTGTCTTAGTCTCCGCCCCATTTCTGAATTCAAACCCCAGCCGCCTGTGATGACCGATTGTACCAAGTTTGAGGCCTCTGCCATTAACCGTGTAAAAATGGCAGACATGTAAATATTCCCCTTGAATATCAATAAGCAAATTTTGATTGGCTGCTGCAGGTGAAAACCACTTTCCTGAATATTCATTCCAGTTACCCAGTGACCTTTTGTGCCAAGTTTGAGAACCCTGCCATTAACAGTCTAAGAATGACTGCAGTTTACGTTTTCTCACTTTGGTTGTTGTTTTCTCTGCCCAGTTTTGGTAACCTAGACACAGTTACTCAGTTACCAAGTTTCTGTTATATAATCTAACCTTATTTCCTTTGTCAGCTTTGTCAGGCTCAGGCACTCAGGCTGGAATGTGCTACTCTGCTTGTGATAGGATAGAAGTTATACACATCCTCTCCACACCCCCTGCAGGCTCTGAGGAGTCACAGACTGAGCTTCTCTCAGCCTATCACATGCTGTTAGCAGCCATGTCTTTTGTTTGTAAACACTGCATAAAAATGGCAATTACAAGCCAGGATTGCAGCAGGGAGTGGCAGAAACAGCACAGAGGGGCCCAGGAGAACATAAGGAATAGAATGGTGTGCTTTTTATCGTAAGAATTTTAGAGTACAGATTCTCTTTAAGAAGATGTCTTGAAAAGTAAATGCATTTTTATATTATATCCCATAAATCCACTCAATATTTTTGCCCTTCTGTAAAAAGTCTGTTTTAAAAAAAAAACATGGCCAAAAGAAAACCGACATTCTTCGACGCAGCTGGGATACACTTTGCTACTTTTTCCTCTAGTTCATTTTGCCCATTTGGTTTTAATGATCTGAATCCCATTTTTTATATTTCTGTAGATTATTCAGGCTGGGAAAAGATGACTTCCACATCCTTCAGCTGAGTTATTGGACAGGAACTCACTAGCTTGTATCCAATTATCCTCTCCTATTAACATATTAGGATGACCAAACATTTCCAGAAGCTTCCGGATCTTCATTCCTAATTTTTTTTTTCGATTTTTATTTGTTTGTTTTAGTTTCAGTCAACTTTTGGTTTAAGTTTTTATTGGTCTGCTAATATAGTATGACAGTTTTATACATCTGCATTGTATAGAATAGCACATACTTCTCAAAATAGCCGCTCCATCATGCTGGTTTCATGGCAGGCCTCCGAAAAGGTCATGTGAAAGTCCTTTCCGAATAATCTTTTCAAATGAAGATAGTTACTTGGTAATGAGCACATATACATAAGTTTAAAGAGAAACCCCACCTGTACAGTATACAGAAAGGAAATGGGATCACAACACACATTTTTAATTTGAATTATTAAGCATATTAATCTTATGCTACGTTCAAATTTGAGGAGGTAAAATAGAATACTGTACTATTTATCTTCCACATTCCTATTGATAAATGCAATATTTCCATTTAAAAACTGTATTCATGATTTCCCCCCTACCGCCTAAAAATCAAGCTCGGCACTTATTTATCGACTAAGCGCTCCCCGCCGCATTGTTCTCACACTTATCTTGCATGTGGGAAGCTTCTCCGCCCTGCACTACCCATTGGGCTCTATTTACAAAACTTCTTATCAGCTAACTGATAAAAATAAGCTTTCAGAATTTACAAACAAACAAAAAAAAAATCACTTAAAGCGGACCCAAACCAAACATTTGTTTTAATTCAAAATCTTTAGTTGCACCACTCTGACACATACAAAGATAAATACACTCTCCTTCAAGCCTATGAGCATTTCAGTGCATGCTTTTCACCCTTCTCTTTTCATTACTAGGTTTCTACAGGTGGCAGCCATTAGCAATTCTTCCATTGCCGGACACCTCCTACTCCACCAGTTTGCCGAATTCTGTTCCAGCAATTTGAAAGGAAGGGAGGGGTTCCTCCAATAAATGTAAAATATTTTATATTTGTCATCATGCAGCTGAAAAAAGGCAGCTATTTATTATTATAATTTAGAAAATAGATTTTATTTTTATTATTTATTTTATTTGGGTCCACTTTAAAGTAAGTTGTTCCCGATCAACTTTATTTTAATATTACTTTTCTTACCTTAAAGTGGTCTGAAACTCTGACATAACATTCAATAAAAATATGTTTTTCTACTTTTTATTATTCATACAGTTATCATATTTGCTTTTGTGCACAAGTAATATTGTCTGTCTACAAATTACACGTTTCCAAAGTGTAGTTTTTCTTGCCCTGAAAGCTGCCATTGTATTTTATTCTAATTGCTTTTTATTATATATTAAAGTGGATCCAAGATAAACTTTTGCACTCATCATTTATGAGCCCCTTGCATACAGTTTAGTGTGCATTCTCCTTTCTGATTTTTCTTTATTATTCATAATGCCTAATTTTGCTTTAAATAGTAAAGCCCCCCCCCCCCCCATCTCCCGTAGTTTCTAATGAGTTGTTCTGAAATGTGTGTGTGCGCCTGAAGCAGAGACAGCTTTTCAGAAAGTGTTTTTTACTTGTTACACACATTGGAATGTAAACAAAGATACTGTTATCTCCAGTTTGGATGCGGACTTGAAGCTGATTAGCAGGACAAAGTGCTTTGTTTAACCATTGCAGTGATGTTCTGCTTAATAAAAATCTGAGACAGTAGCTTTAAAGCTGTGAGGAATCTTTTAGAGCAAAGTAGAAAATCTGACTTTCAGACCACTGTAATTATATTATATTTTTCTCCTTGGGAGCTTAAAAAAGTAACATAGATAAGGTGCAAACAGAGGAAAACAGGTGAAAAAGCTTTGTGAATTATTCCGATTGTCTCTAAATAGTAACTGATACTTCACTAGCCTACAGGTGGGCCCGGATTTTTACAGGAGCCTATAGGCACAGATGTCCTGGCACCTTAGACCTCGCTCTCCATGAACCTGCAAACTCCTATCGAACTGAGCCATAAGTGTGCTGGCTGGCCCAGCTGTCACTTCTCCCTTACTCCTCTTTGCTGTCATAGGTAGCTACAGGTGCCCCTTAATACTGAGGGTACCTCTGGCTACCTTATACTAATAGCTAGAGGTGCCCCCAAGTATTAGGTAGCTGGAGGTTCCCCCGACTAAAGGGAAATCTGGTCAATGGAATGCTGAGAACTGGATGAGGAACTTCCCATTTACACTCCGCTCGGTACTTTGCATAGGTAAGGGAGGAGAAAGGCACTTGGGGAGGTGACTGAGCCGCCTTGCACCATCAGGCGCCTGTAGGCACGTGCCTACAGTGCCTTATGGTAAATTCGGCCCTGCCTACAGGCTAGCAATGCATCTGTGCATACTCAGCCCCGGACTGTTGCTCGAATGATTGAGTCACAATCTATGCCAGGCAACAGTCCTCTTTTCTTTTTACAAGGCTTTACTGTCCCTTTGCTGGACTCACAATGCAATCCAGTTAAATTACCTGTATGTTCATATAACAATACAATCTAGCACTCACAATGCTACTAAATGCCGTATTAATATATTTATGCCACAGTGTTAATTAATGCACTTCGCTTCCTAATGGATGTGTGTCCAGTAAGAGAATTCTTCAAAGAGATACAGGTTTAGCGCCACCTGCATATGCAGCAAGCACAGCTCACGGCCGTGTACATTTTGTGCGGCGTTTGCACTCGGCCTCACACCCGCGGAAGAATCGGGTTTACCTGTGCGGGTAATGTAGTATGCTTGCTAGTGGCAACTGCATGTTTTTGTACAGTTTCTGATTAAGTGACGCAGAATGTATATGTTAAATGTGAGGTGCATATATTACGCCTGGTCTGCCATCTGTCTGCTATTGATGGACATTTAAAGCTATACTGGTGACATATGCAAGTTGTTGTGTTTTTTTAATATTTTTAAACTATTAAAGATATTTTTACGCGATGAGGAGGTATACCTCTCATTTTTTCTTAAAGAGCCCCCACCCATATTAATTACAAAGAGGCCAATTCTGCAGAGGATCCCAGAGAAGCTGAAGTTGGGTGGACCCGCATTGGCTGATCATAGCTGCAGCACAGTGGAGAGTGCCGGAGAGGCTGTGGGGTGGCCTATACCCCAGAGGCGGTAACGGGCTGGGTCGGGCCGCAAAATAGCTCCAAGACCTTGTTTCTGGGAGCTATGTTACTCCAGTGAAAATAATGTAATAAAAAGGTGCTACATTTTTACAAAAATTAAGTATAAATTATTTAATCAGTGCTCATTGTAAAATCTTTCCTCTCCCTGATTTACATTCTGACATTTATCACATGGTGACATTTTTGCTGCTGGCAGGTGATGTCACTGGAAGGAGATGCTGCTTGCTTTTTTGGCAGTTGGAAACAGCGGTTATTTCCTACAATGCAACAAGGCTCCCACAGTGTGATGTCAGCACCTCAGTGCTGTGAGGCGCTGACATCACACTGTGGGAGGGGTTTCACCACAATATCAGCCATACAGAGCCCCCTGATGATCCGTTTGAGAAAAGGAATAGATTTCTCATGGTAAAGGGGTACCAGCTACTGATTGGTATGAAGTTCAATTCTTGGTCACGGTTTCTCTTTAAAGCAGAGTTCCCCAACCCTGTCCTCAAGGCCCACCAACAGTACATGTTTTGCAGGAAACCAGTCCACAAACATGCACAGGTGAGGTCATTAGTGTCTCAGCAGGGCCGATTAGCTACCTCTGTGGATTTCCACAAAACATGCACTGTTGATGGGCCTTGAAGACAGGGTTGGGGAACAATGATTTTAAGTACCTCCCTTGGCCAAACATACCCTCTGGAATCTCAGTGGTCCTCAAACTAAGGCCCGCGGGCCAAATATGGTCCCCTGAGGCTTTTTTACTGCCCCCCCACACACAAAATGTATTATAGATGCAGTCAGCTACATCTTTAAATATTTATGGTCCGCATATAGAATGAAGCCAGAAAGCAGTAATTCGCTGGTTTCCAATCAGATTCCACATCAGGTGACATTGTTGTCCAATTGGACTGCAGGTTGTCACCTGGTATGTTTCACTGTCTGGTCCGCAAAGACTTCTATGTATACTCCGGCCCCCAGCAGTCTGAAGTATGTTGACCCGGCCCTCGACCCACCCCTGCTCTGGATTAATAGGCATATCATGTTGAAAATGTGCATAGACCAACTAAAATGAAGAAGTTATTTTAAATAACTTTTCAAACTTGACAATTGCAGATATATTATAAAAAGAAGAAAAAAAAGCCACTCTTTTTGACAAAGCGGGGTTCTCCTTTAATGTGTTTGCTACAGTAGCTGCAGGCTTTTCTGCTTCATGCTAGATAGCTGTCATGGAAGTCAGTGTGGCAGAGGTAAAGGTCTGCCTGTCGGAAAGATAGATTTGGTGCATCGGACTGTTGCCGCCTCTGCCAGTGACATGGGTGGCTGTCATGTACTTGTAATAGGGTCAGAGAACTGGATGGAGATTTGATGTTCAGCGAGGGCCAAAAGTCGCCACGGTGGGATGAATGGAGTGACTGCATGCAGCTTCACCTGTTTATTACAGCATTTTTCCAGATGACTGAAACGTCGTAATGACTGTCACACCGCTCGCCTTGACGGACTGTCCCCTGCCTGCTTTTATGTAGGTCTGTGAATGATGGACACAAGATAAACCTCTGTTCATAGATGTGCGGCGTTGTGTACTGTGCACTCCTTAAAGGACACCCGAAGCGAAAATAAACTAATGAAACAAATTATTGTATCTCTCTTCCTTCTCCTAAAAATTACTTTTTAAGATATTTCACAGTTTCATTTTATGTTTAAATCTACTTTTTAAGATTTAACTGTTTTATTGTTTTTGCTCAATGACACATTATTTGAAGTATGCCAGAGCTAAAATCTATGAACTATTGACCCTTTTTTATCTCTTTCCTGCTCTCAGAAGCCATTTTCTGCTAGGAAAGTGTTTTATAGTTGGAATTTCTTATCAGTGAGGGTCACACTGTAGTCACTTCCTGTCTGAGTCAGGACTGAGTCTGCCACTTACATACCTGATATTTAACTCTTTCAGGCAGAGAAAGAAAAAAAGGAACACAGCATCGTTATTAGTGTGTGTGGCACTGTACATACACATGTCTATCTCATCATGTCACATGTCACTTCGGGTATCCTTTAAAAGTACACTGAAGAGAAAGAAAACCTTATGATATAATGCATTGTATGTGTAGTATGGATGATTAATGGAACATTAGGAGCAAAGAAAAGAGTCTCATATTTTTATTTTCAGGTATATTGCTTCTTTTTTTATATAGCATTGCATCATTCTATCATAATTGCAATGGACAAACCACACTGTGTTTTAAACTATGAAAAAGAGCAGGGTTAATGAACGTTTAAACTTTCATGCAGTAAAATCCTATCTGAAGCTGCCTGTCACTGTTTCTTTGAAATATAAGTGCCCTGGAAAACAGCGACCCAAGTTTTCTATTACTTAGTTTATTTTCACTTCAGATTCCCTTTAGTAGAACATTAGAAGCAAAGAAAAGTCTTATTTTTATTTTTAGATATATAGCATTTTTGGTTTATTACATTGAATCATTCTGTCATATTTGCAATTGACAAACCCCACACTGTATTTTAAAGCGGTTTAAAACTCTGACAACATTTTCAACAAAAATGTGTTTTCCTACTTTTTATAACCCATACAATTATCATATTTGCTTTTGTGCACAAGTATTAATATTCATTTATAAATTATAACTTCCCAAAGTTCAGTTTATTTACTTTGAAAGCTGCTGGTGCATTTTATTTACAACTGTTGTCATTCTGTTGTGAATGCTGCCAGCAGTGATTTCTCATCTGTGTTTCATTTCAGCACTCATCAGCAGAAGTCCTGCACAACCAGAGAATGTTTACATAAATGTAACAAGTAAAGAATGTGTACACAAGATAAGATTATAAGCAGTTCGGATGCGGGTTCTCCCTGCAGAAAAAAGTCAGCCCTGTGATGTAACCCTTTGAATGCTGTTTTACTAAAAAAAACCATTGTGTTAGTATATTATATGCTGTAAATAATCTTTTAGAGAAAAGAAGAAATTCTGGGTTATATTCCGTTTTAAACTATAAAACAGAGCAGAGCTAATGACCATTAGAACTCCTCTGAAGTAAAACCTTATTTAAATCGGTCTCTGACTGTTTCTTTGATGTTTAAGAGCTTCAGGGAAAAAAAAACTGTAGCCAACCAAAGTTGGGTTAGAGAGCTCAGGGAAGCTCTTTCACATTTATTAAAGCTAAAATTTAACTCTTCCTGTACTGGTCTATTTCTTACCTGTACTACAAATACAATTCATTATATCAGAAGTTTATTCTTGCTTCAGGTTTGCAGTACAGAATGTCCACACGTGAAGAATAATTAAAGTCTTTATTTTATTTAATTTTAATGTTTGTTAGATTTATAAGTGGAAGAGAGCAGCGTCATGTGAATAATCTGCCACTGTGCATTACTGTTTCGCAAATCTTGTGTCTGCCTATAATTTGTTTATAATTAAGCATAGTGTAATTAGCTTTGCTCCTAATTTTGCAGGAATGGCAGGAAAATGTTTTGCAGTAGATTTAGTATTCCCAAAACTCAGTACCAGGTAGTGATCACAGAGAGCCGGTCTTCTTTTCTGGAGCAAACTGAAGACAGGTACATGAAAATGTACCTTCAGCACGGTGGCGAAGTGATTAGCTCTCTCGCCTTGCTGCGCTGGGTCCCTGGTTCGAATCCCAGCTTGGGCAATATCTGCAAGGAGTTTGTATGTTCTCTCCATGTCTGCGTGGGTTTCCTCCGGGCACCCTGGTTTCCTCCCACATTCCAAAAACATACGGATAAGTTAATTGGCTCCCCCTAAAAAATTGGCCCAAGACTACAGTACTTACACTACATAATATAGACATATGGCAATGGTAGGGATTAGATTGTGAGCTCCTTTGAGGGACAGTTAGTGACAAGATATATATATAAATTGTACAGCGCTGCGTAATATGTCGGCGCTATATAAATACTAAATAATAATAATAATAATGAAAACGAAACAGGTAAAAAGTGCACCACCATAGGTTGCAATGCTAGGCAGTAATTTGGGGCCCGAGGCTGCAGCTAAAAATGGCTGATGGCCCCAGCGCCCGCTATTTTACACTAATAGCTGCTAATCACTGCTATTTACATTGAAGCGGACCTGAACTCAGAACTTCCTTTCTGCTCTAAAAGATAAGCAACAATATAATCCTTGTTACAGCTTATAGGGCTCCTACAGAGATGCTGTAGTGTGGTTATTTCCTGGTATCCTGGGAGCACATAAAGGGTTAGCCTCCTGTGTTTACATATTAGCTCAGAGCTCGTCAGACTCCGCAGAGTGCTTACTGCTCAAATTACACTGGCTCATTACTTGCAGGTGAGGGAGAATTAGACAGGCTGTTCTCTACACAAACAGGGTGGAGTTCTCTGTGTTTTCCTTGTGTCCTGTGCAAGAGTTCAGGTACACTTTAATATAGACAGCACTAGGGGGGAGGGGAGGTACATTTAGGGTTAGGAAGTGTTGGGACGGGGGAGGCTAGATTTAGGCATCACTTGCCAGGGTGGATTAGATAGTGTTAGGTATCAAGAGTGAGGGCTCTTGTTAGGTTAAGGTAAGATCATGGTAAAATATTGGTAATATAAATGACTGATATTTTACTATCAGTATTAACTAATAGAATATCTGTAAGAAATATCAATGCCATAAAGTGCATATGTAAACTTATCATCAAATGGGTGATCAGAGTGTTCTAAAGCACACTTCTGTATAAAATCAGAGCTCGGAAAACGGAACTCAGAAATCGTATTTATGTGGAAATAATTATCGCAATTTCTGTAATTTTAGGCCAATTACAGAACTTGAAAGCATTGGACCAATTGGAGAATACAGAGTCAACTTGGAAGTATTTGGCCAACCAGAGAATGGAAAAAAATGACCCAAAAAACTCCCCCACAAATCGGAAATGGAAAACAGATTTCTGCGGAAATACTGCATTACCGCAACAGAACTCAGAAGCATTGGACTAGACAGAGAATGCAGAGTCGGAAGTATTTGGCCAATCAGAGATTGCAAAATATGACAAAAAGTACTACTCGGAAATAGGAAAATGAAAATCGGAAATAGCAGTATCAAAAATCAGGATTTGCGACCATCCCTACTCTTCTCGTCACAAAAACATAAAAGCATAGTACAAACTGTAAGAAAAAGACACCGAGAGCCCAATATGGTGTAGTATGCTCAGGACAATAGTGGATAATGTAATGTAAGAAGGTTATACTCACAAACAAATGTTACCGCTGAGGCAACCACTGTATAAGCAGGTGAGGAGATTAGACCTGTCCTCACTCAGGGTTAAGAAGTCGCTCTCTGTAGATAGAAGAAAGGTAGGGGTGGGTCCCCCTTCCACCAAGGGTGGACACTCTAATGACTTTGATGAACAGAGGCGCCAGCAGAATAAAAACAATAATTAAAAGTTTTAAAATATGCCTTTATTGCCTGATGAAGCGGGCTTGGTCCTGCGAAATGCGTTGCATCTATTGGGGTACTAATAAAGTGTTTATTTATGTCAGACAAGTAGTCTAGTCTGCTTTCAGAGGTAAGTCCACCACTGCCTCCCCAGCATATTTTAAAACTTTTAATTATTGTTTTTATTCTGCTGGCGCCTCTGTTCATCAAAGTCATAGTACAAACTATATACACACACACACACACACACACACACACACACACACACACACACACACACACACACACACACACACACACACATATACACACACACATATACACACACACACACACACACACACCTACACACACACACCTACACATATACACACACACACACACGATTAAACTCTGCCAAAGGAGACTGATAAACACTGCCTTGGGTGAGAGCCTAGCATGTGCCCAGGAGCAACCCCGCCCCCCTCACGATGTCACCTAAGGATCCAGCATGTTTGACCTTTGCCAACTGACTCCTGGGTGCATTGTTCTTTCCTTATCCTTCCCACTGGAAGCTGCTTTGTCGTTGCCCATGGATTGTCCCTCCATCCCCATTCATAGCAATAGTACAGCATATAGGGCTCAAACTGTCACCAGAGAGATTGATTCCCAATCCCAATGGGCAAAAATAATTAAATGTGTGTATGTAGCTTTACATGTTGGGCCCACGTCCATTGGACTCAATATTGAGCAAAAGACTGTACACAAATTGCTGCATCAGCAGCTCTGTCTCACTCCACCCAACCAGTTTTGCTTTGCTTCTTCAGGGGCTAACAGAGTGAACAGAAGATACAGCATAGCTACTGTGGTTAAAACTAGGATTTTAAAATCATTTTTACACTGATATTTCTATTGTGTGTGGTAGATTTTAACCAGTTGCTTTAAATATTGCCTAATTATTACAGTTATCTTGCCAGTCACAACACTGCCCCATCGCTGCAGGCTCCTCTCTCTGCTGTCTCTATGATGACAGAGTGCTGACAAGGCAGTCAGAATCCACTTTCATTGGCTTCTGACACTGTCTATCAGTGGGAGCCAATGTGATTGGCTCTCCGTGATCACGCGGTCCGGAGCCAATTAAAGCAGCTCTTGACCTGCTTACAGAGTGATCCCAATATCGGTGGCAACGGCGGGGACTCACGATTCATTGCAACATTGAATCTACGTTCAGTCAGAGCCGCAGCACCACCTGCTGGATGTAGATTCATACTACGTCAGTCCGGAACCAGTTAAAACCATCACCTAAGAGAAAACTCAGGAGAAAAAGTTAATTGCATATGGGTTTGTGTGTAGCTTGGAATTCAGCCAATCAAAATTGTCAGAAAGTGCATTTGATTAGCATAATCCTACACTTCATACAATTTCTATTATAGTTGCATACAAGTCAAAATGATTTGCATCTCATTGACTATCTTCTTAGGTAAAGTTATTGAAAAGGCTGTCTATCTGCAACTTGAAACCAGGCTGTCAGTAAACAACATCCTGGACCCTCTACAATCTGGCTTTAAGAAACACCACAGCTGTGAAACAGCCCTCATCCAAGTCTGCAACGATCTGCTCATGGCAAGGGACAGAGGGGAATGCTCCATCCTAATCCTGTTGGATCTCTCAGCTGCTTTTGATACAGTTGACCATGAAATCCTGCTTAACAGACTGCAGGAGTACTGTGGCATCAGTGGATCAGTCCTCCAGTGGTTCAGATCATTCCTGACTGACAGAAAACAGAGAGTATCCCTAGGACCTATAATGTCCAAACCTGCACCTCTACAATTCGGAATGCCACAAGGATCAATCCTATCCCCTCTGCTGTTTGCAATCTACATGTTGCCACTCGGTACACTTATCCAACGACATGGCCTGACGTACCACTGCTACGCCGATGACACACAGCTATACCTGTCCTTCAAACCTGGTGGAACAGACCCTACCCCAAAAATAAACTCTTGCTTAGCTGAGCTTCAGGCATGGATGAATGATAACTGGTTGAAACTGAATGCTGACAAAACTGAGGTCCTGTTTGTCCAAAGCCAGTGCTCGCCATCAAAACAGCTCTATCCTAAAGCAACACCAATCAGGATTGGGAATTCAGACATAAACAGCTCCAACCTTGTGCGCAGCCTTGGCGTACTAATCGATGGGGAATTGAGTTTCAGAAACCAAATTTCATCTGTAGTTAAATCTTCCTTCTTTCACCTGAAGAACATTGCAAAGATTAAACATCTGATTCCCCCAGAGGATCTTCAAACCCTAGTCCACGCCTTCATCACATCACGGCTGGACTACTGCAATGCCCTTTATGCTGGCCTCCCCAAAAAAGACCTGCGTCGCCTGCAATTAGTGCAGAATGCTGCTGCCAGATTGCTAACAAACCAGCCTCGCCACTGTCACATTACACCGATCCTTCGCTCACTGCACTGGCTACCAGTAGAATGGAGAATACTCTTCAAGATTGGACTGCTGACATTCAAATCCCTGCACAATCTGGGCCCTGGATACATGAAGGACTTGCTGAAGCTGCACCACACCTCTCACAACCTCAGATCAGCAAGTTCTATAAACTTGGTCACTCCCAGAGTGCACCTCAAAAAATCTGGAGACAGAGCCTTCTGTCATGCTGCCCCTACTCTTTGGAACTCCCTACCACACCCAGTAAAGACAGCACCATCCCTGGAGCTATTCAAATCCAGACTGAAAAGCCACCTGTTTAGCCTGGCATTTCCAGATTTATAAAATTCTTCCTCTGTACCACGATGGTCGGAGCCATGCTTATGCGCTTTGAGTCCCACGGGAGAAAAGCGCTTTACAAATGTTATTTGTTGTTGTTGTTGTTGTTATCTCTAATCACCTACGATGAAAGAGGAACATGGAGGAAGCAGAAAACTGGTGTGGATACTTAGGGATAATTTTGTTAACCACTGACCACATTGATTGAGCTGGAAATCATAATACAGTCTTGAAATAGATGGAGTGAAAAATATTGTAACCACATATGAAGGAATTTAAAGAGAAACTCCAACCTAGAATTGAACTTTATCCCAATCAGTAGCTGATACCCCCTTTTACATGAGAAATATAATGATTTTCACAAACAGACCATCAGGGGGCGCTGTATGACTGATTTTGTATTGAAACCCCTCCCACAAGAAGCTCTGAGTACCGCGGTACTCTGGGCAAACTGCCACAATGTAACAAGGTTCACAGACAGGAATTAGCTGTTTACAGCTGTCTCTAACAGCCAGAACAGCTAGAAACAGCTACATAACCTGCCCACAGTAACAATGTCACCATGTAATACATGTCAGAATGTAAATCAGGGAGAGGAAAGATTTTACAACGAGCAAACACTGACTGAATCATTTATACATAATTATGGTAGAAAATGAAGCACTTTTTTTACTACTTTATTTTCACTGGAGTTCCTCTTTAAACTCGAAGAAACTTTTGTGAACTTTTCCTCTTGGGACCGTCATAGGCAGCAAGTTCTAAACAGGCTACAAAACTTTGGTCATGCAAGGAAGCAAGTGACCCAACCATGAACGGAGCAAGGCCTCCTTGCTTCAAGTAACACCACATCAGTCATCGGTAGTTTGGCTGCACTGTGCTAAAGTAAAGTTTGAAGGGAAATACTCAGTACCCACACAGGATTATTCAACAAAACAGAATCTAAATTGATGGAACCCACAGAAACAGGGCTTCAATTTCCAAGCATCTAACTTTGGTTATAGTGATATCGAGGAGAACCCCAAAACAAAAAGATAAGTCAGATACTCACCTATGGAGGAGGAAGTCTCTGGATCTCATAGAGCCTTCCTGGCCCTCTCTTGGTGTCCTCCTTCCAGCGCTGTCACCCAATTTGCAGGTATTCGACCAACTAGTCAAATACACCTTCTAGGATCTTCAAAAGGCATACATATCCAGTACGGAGCCACCCATCTTCGGGAAGTATAGCTTTGAATGTAGGATAATTTGGGGGCTCCTTGCCAAGTATGAGCTGATCAGCTATGCTGTGTAACATTGTAACCTTCCCAAGTTTTCCACTTATTACCACCTTCCACAGACATATGTACATTTTTATTTCATCCTCATTTTTTTGCCATTTCATTGGCTTGCTTGCAAGTTATAGTGGTAAACATACTGTATTTATGTAGACAATTATCTAGAGGCATTATTTTTTACTTTTAGCACATTCAAAAATTTTGTAAACACAGCAGACAAGTCCCAGTGCTAGTTGACTTTGTAATTATCTTTACTTTGATACAGAAGACAATATTTGGAGGGGGCTTTAGATGATTACACTGGCAGACTCAGCACTTACAGTAATTTCAAGCCTTGGGCCCCCTCTAAGATTTCTGATTATTAGCAAAAGATGAGGAGAGGTTTATGCCAGTCAGAGGGTCTCATAACAACAACGCACACACGTTCAACAAAGTGCATGACCGACCAGATGAAAAGGCCGACTGCACGACAACCCGTTGACATGACCTACACGGCCAAACCAATGAAACGACCAACTCATTTACATACTGCACATCCAAGCAGAATGACGGACTGCAAGATATGGCCACATTCAAAACAAGTAGAAGTCATTTAAATAACATCACATTATACACATATGGCCAGCTGCACGATATCAGCCCAGCAGTTGTTTGAGTTGATGCACTGGTTGGATCAGACAAACCACCTGTTATCAGTTGCTTGTCTAGTCGTTTCCAGGTAGGCACTGGCAATAGCATTGCGGTCTATGCAGCACCCATTTTATCACATGGCCGCTATAGTTGTGGTAAGCAGGGTTGCAGGAATAGTGTATCACTCTGCTAGTTCAAGGCCTATGGCTAAAACTGTTAGAGGTAGTGGATCAGCAGGACAGCCAGGTAATCTGCATTGTTTAAAGGGAAATAAATATGGCAGTCTTCATATGTATCCCATTAAAAAAATAAAAAAACAGAAGTTGCTGGTATTACTAACCATTGCTAATTTAATAATGTGAGTAGGTGAGTCTCTTTCTTTTCAAAGGTGTAAATGGTCGGGGTGAATATCAAAAAAATGTTTTTAACAGAGAAAAAAATTCTAACGCACAAATTTGCGCAGATCTAGGGAGTGGTTTACTATTGCCAAAATTGATACAGGCCACAGATCTCTGGTCCCAAAAGTGGACCTGAACTCAGAATGTCATCTCAGCTCTAAAATATAAGAGAGAGGTGCTTAAAGGGAACCTAAACCGAGAAGGATATGTTTTTTTCCTTTTAAAATAATACCAGTTGCCCGACTCTCCTGCTTATCCTGTGCATCTAATGCTTTTAGCCACAGCCCCTCAACAAGCATGAAGGTCAGATGCTCTGACTGAAGTCAGACTGGATTAGCTGCATGCTTGTTTCAGGTGTGTGATTCAGCCACTACTTCATGCAAAGAGATCAGCTGGGCTGCCAGGCAACTGGTATTGTTTAAAAGGAAACATCCATATCCCTCTCAGTTAAGGTTCCCTTTAACTTGAATCCTTGTGCAGATCGCTTGATACTCCTCCCTGTATTGCCTGATGAAGCGGGATTGAGCCTGCGAAACGCGATGCAAATTTTTTGGAAGTTTCTAATAAATGTGTTTGACTGTCTAAATCGCAGTCGTTGTTGTGTCTGCTTGAGGGAGGTAAGACCACCACTTCCTCCTTCAATTTTGCCATTTGAGTTGGTTTTTAACCACTTAACGACCGCCCCCAGCCGATGGGCGGCGGCAAAGTCCGGGCCCAAACGACCGCAATACGCCCATCGGCGGGGGCGGCTGCGGGAGTGGCTATGCGGCGATCGCGTCATTCGTGACGCGATCAGCCGCCGGGGACTGGCTCCGCCCCCCGTTCGCCGTAACCCGCCGGCCGTTCGGAAGCGCCGGCGGGTTACTGGCATCCGGATCGCCGCTGCAACAGTGTATAATAGGCTTTGTAATGTATACAAAGCCTATTATACTGGCTGCCTCCTGCCCTGGTGGTCCCAGTGTCGGAGGGACCACCAGGGCAGGCTGCAGCCACCCTAGTCTGCACCAAACACACTGATTTCCCCCCCCCCCTGCCCCCTGATCGCCCACAGCACCCCTCAGACCCCCCCCTGCCCACCCCCCAGACCACTGTTTGCACCCAGTCACCCTCCTAATCACCCATCAATCACTCCCTGTCACTATCTGTCAACGCTATTTTTTTTTAAGTCCCTAATCTGCCCCCTACTCCCTCCTGATCACCCCCCCACCCCTCAGATTCTCCCCAGACCCCCCCCCAGACCCCCCCCCCCCCCCGTATACTGTATGCATCTATCCCCCCTGATCACCTGTCAATCACCTGTCAATCACCTGTCAATCACCCGTCAATCACCCCCTGTCACTGCCACCCATCAATCAGCCCCTGATCTGCCCCTTGCGGGCAATCTGATCACCCCCCCACACCAATAGATCGCCCGCAGATCCGACATCAGATCACCTCCCAAATCCATTGTTTACATCTATTCTCTCCTCTAAACACCCACTAATTACCCATCAATCACCCCCTATCACCACCTGTCACTGTTACCCATCAGATTAGACCCTAATCTGCCCCTTGCGGGCACCCAATCACCTGCCCACACGCTCAGATTGCCCTCAGACCCCCCCCTTATCAATTCGCCCGTGCAATATTTACATCTGTTATTCCGGGTAATAACCCACTGATCACCTGTCAATCACCCATCAATCACCCCCTGTCACTGCCACCCATCAATCACCCCCTGTCACTGCCACCCATCAATCAGCCCCTAACCTGCCCCTTGCGGGCAATCTGATCACCCCCCCACACCAATAGATCGCCCGCAGATCCGACATCAGATCACCTCCCAAATCCATTGTTTACATCTATTCTCTCCTCTAAACACCCACTAATTACCCATCAATCACCCCCTATCACCACCTGTCACTGTTACCCATCAGATTAGACCCTAATCTGCCCCTTGCGGGCACCCAATCACCTGCCCACACGCTCAGATTGCCCTCAGACCCCCCCCTTATCAATTCGCCCGTGCAATATTTACATCTGTTATTCCGGGTAATAACCCACTGATCACCTGTCAATCACCCATCAATCACCCCCTGTCACTGCCACCCATCAATCACCCCCTGTCACTGCCACCCATCAATCAGCCCCTAACCTGCCCCTTGCGGGCAATCTGATCACCCCCCCACACCAATAGATCGCCCGCAGATCCGACATCAGATCACCTCCCAAATCCATTGTTTACATCTATTCTCTCCTCTAAACACCCACTAATTACCCATCAATCACCCCCTATCACCACCTGTCACTGTTACCCATCAGATTAGACCCTAATCTGCCCCTTGCGGGCACCCAATCACCTGCCCACACGCTCAGATTGCCCTCAGACCCCCCCCTTATCAATTCGCCCGTGCAATATTTACATCTGTTATTCCGGGTAATAACCCACTGATCACCTGTCAATCACCCATCAATCACCCCCTGTCACTGCCACCCATCAATCACCCCCTGTCACTGCCACCCATCAATCAGCCCCTAACCTGCCCCTTGCGGGCAATCTGATCACCCACCCACACCAATAGATCGCCCGCAGATCCGACATCAGATCACCTCCCAAATCCATTGTTTACATCTATTCTCTCCTCTAAACACCCACTAATTACCCATCAATCACCCCCTATCACCACCTGTCACTGTTACCCATCAGATTAGACCCTAATCTGCCCCTTGCGGGCACCCAATCACCCGCCCACACCTCAGAACGCCCTCAGACCCCAGCCCTGATCACCTCGCCAGTGCATTGCTTGCATCTATTTCCCCCCTCTAATCACACCTTGAGACACCCATCAATCACCTCCTGTCACCCCCTAGCACACCTACCCATCAGATCAGGCCCTAATTTGCCCCGTGTGGGCTCCTGATCACTCGGCCAAACCCTCAGATCCCCCTCAGACCCCCTTCCGATCACCTCCCCAGTGCATTGATTGCATCTATTTTCCCCTCTAACCGCCCCCTGAGACACCCATCAATCACCTCCTGTCACCCCCCTAGCACTCCTATCCATCAGATCAGGCCCAATACATCCTGTCATCTAAGAGGCCACCCTGCTTATGACCGATTCCACAAAATTTGCCCCCTCATAGACCACCTGTCATCAAAATTTGCAGATGCTTATACCCCTGAACAGTCATTTTGAGAAATTTGGTTTCCAGACTACTCACAGTTTTGGGCCCGTAAAATGCCAGGGCAGTATAGGAACCCCACAAGTGACCCCATTTTAGAAAGAAGACACCCCAAGGTATTCTGTTAGGTGTATGATGGGTTCATAGAATATTTTATTTTTTGTCAAAAGTTAGCGGAAATTGGATTGTTATTGTTTTTTTCACAAAGTGTCATTTTTCACTAACTTGTGAGAAAAAATAAAATCTTCTATGAACTCACCATACCCCTAACGGAATACCTTGGGGTGTCTTCTTTCTAAAATGGGGTCACTTGTGGGGTTCCTATACTGCCCTGGCATTTTAGGGGCCCTAAACCGTGAGGAGTAGTCTAGAAAACAAATGCCTCAAAATGACCTGTGAATAGGACGTTGGGCCCCTTAGCGCACCTAGGCTGCAAAAAAGTGTCACACATGTGGTATCGCCATACTCAGGAGAAGTAGTATAATGTGTTTTGTGGTGTATTTTTACACATACCCATGCTGGGTGGGAGAAATCTCTCTGTAAATGGACAATTGTGTGTAAAACAAATAAAAAAATGTGTCATTTACAGAGATATTTCTCCCACCCAGCATGGTTATATGTAAAAATACACCACAAAACACATTATACTACTTCTTCTGAGTACGGCGATACCACATGTGTGACACTTTTTTGCAGCCTAACTGTGCTAAGGGGCCCAAAGTCCAATGAGTACCTTTAGGATTTCACAGGTCATTTTGAGACATTTGGGTTCAAGACTACTCCTCACGGTTTAGGGCCCCTAAAATGCCAGGGCAGTATAGGAACCCCACAAGTGACCCCATTTTAGAAAGAAGACACCCCAAGGTATTCTTTTAGGTGTATGATGAGTTCATAGAAGATTTTATTTTTTGTCACAAGTTAGCGGAAATTGATATGTATTGTTTTTTTTTTTCACAAAGTGTCATTTTCCGCTAACTTGTGACAAAAAAAAAATCTTCTATGAACTCACCATACTCCTAACAGAATACCTTGGGGTGTCTTCTTTCTAAAATGGGGTCACTTGTGGGGTTCCTATACTGCCCTGGCATTTTAGGGGCCCTAAACCGTGAGGAGTAGTCTAGAATCCAAATGCCTCAAAATGACCTGTGAATAGGACGTTAGGCCCCTTCGTGCACCTAGGTTGCAAAAAAGTGTCACACATGTGGTATCGCCGTACTCAGAAGAAGTAGTATAATGTGTTTTGGGGTGTATTTTTATACATACCCATGCTGGGTGGGAGAAATCTCTCTGTAAATGGACAATTGTGTGTAAAAAAAATCAAATAATTGTCATTTACAGAGATATTTCTCCCACCCAGCATGGGTATGTGTAAAAATACACCCCAAAACACATTATACTACTTCTCCTGAGTACGGCGGTACCACATGTGTGGCACTTTTTTGCACCCTAAGTGCGCTAAGGGGCCCAAAGTCCAATGAGTACCTTTAGGATTTCACAGGTCATTTTGCCACATTTGGTTTCAAGACTACTCCTCACGGTTTAGGGCCCCTAAAATACCAGGGCAGTATAGGAACCCCACAAATGACTCCATTTTAGAAAGAAGACACCCCAAGGTATTCCGTTAGGAGAATGGCGAGTTCATAGAAGATTTTATTTTTTGTCACAAGTTAGCGGAAAATGACACTTTGTGAAAAAAAACAATTAAAATCAATTTCCGCTAACTTGTGACAAAAAAAAAAAATCTTCTATGAACTCACCATACATCTAACGGAATACCTTGGGGTGTCTTCTTTCTAAAATGGGGTAATTTGTGGGGTTCCTATACTGTCCTGGCATTTTAGGGGCCCTAAACCGTGAGGAGTAGTCTTGAAACGAAATTTCTCAAAATGACCTGTGAAATCCTAAAGGTACTCATTGGACTTTGGGCCCCTTAGCGCAGTTAGGGTGCAAAAAAGTGCCACACATGTGGTATCGCCGTACTCAGGAGAAGTAGTATAATGTGTTTTGGGGTGTATTTTTCCACATACCCATGCTGAGTGGGAGAAATATCTCTATAAATAGACAATTGTGTGTAAAAAAAATAAAAAAATTGTCATTTACGGAGATATTTCTCCCACCCAGCATGTGTATGTGTAAAAATACACCCCAAAACACATTATACTACTTTTCCTGAGTACGGCAATACCACATGTGTGGCACTTTTTTGCGGCCTAACTGCGCTAAGGGGCCCAAAGTCCAATGAGCATCTTTAGGCTTTACAGGGGTGCTTACAATTAGGCACCCCCCAAATGCCAGGACAGTAAACACACCCCACAAATGACCCCATTCTGGAAAGTAGACACTTCAAGGTATTCAGAGAGGAGCATAGTGAGTCTGTGGCAGATTTCATTTTTTTTTGTCGCAAGTTAGAAGAAATGGAAACTTTTTTTTTTTTTTTTTTTGTCACAAACTGTCATTTTCCGCTAACTTGTGACAAAAAATAAAATCTTCTATGAACTCACCATGCCTCTCACTGAATACTTTGGGATGTCTTCTTTCCAAAATGGGGTCATTTGGGGGGTATTTGTACTATCCTGGAATTTTAGCCCCTCATGAAACATGACAGGTGCGCAGAAAAGTCAGAGATGCTTGAAAATGGGAAAATTCACTTTTGGCACCATAGTTTGTAAACGCTATAACTTTTACCCAATCCAATAAATATACACTGAATGTTTTTTTTTTTATCAAAGACATGTAGCAGAATAACTTTCGCGCTCAAATGTATAGGAAATTTTACTTTATTTGAAAAATGTCAGCACAGAAAGTTAAAAAAGTCATTTTTTTGACAAAATTCATGTCTTTTTTGATGAATATAATAAAAACTAAAACTCGCAGCAGCAATCAAATAGCATCAAAAGAAAGCTGTATTAGTGACAAGAAAAGGAGGTAAAATTCATTTAGGTGGTAGGTTGTATGACCGAGCAATAAACCGTGAAAGCTGCAGTGGTCTGAATGGAGAAAAAGGCTCTGGTCCTTAAGGGGCGAAAAGACTGTGGTCCTGAAGTGGTTAAGCTCATTTAATCTAATTTTATACTTTTGGCTCCTCAGTTCATTGTATACTAAAAGATAAGCAGCAGCATGTTAACCTTTAAAGAAAAAAAATATTTGTTACAGCTGATACAAATCCTGCAATAAATCTTCAGTGTGTCCACATCCTGCTTTCATGGGAGCAGACTTATTATTTACATCCTGTGCTTTCAAATAAGCTCTCTGCTGTGCCAGTCACCTGATATAGCTAGGGGATTATTATTATTATTATTGATTTATAAAGTGCTAACATATTCCGTAGCGCTGTACAAATACAATCAAATGGTATACACTGTACATAATACATACATACATAATTGGTGGCAAAATACAGAATGGATACAAAATTCGGAATTGGTAATGACAGTGACAAAAGTTTCATGATGAATACAATGTATGATAAATTCCAAGACACAAAAGGGGGACAGGACCCTGCCCTTGCCAGTTTGCAATCTAAAGGGGATCAAATTACACTGGTGATTAGTCACAGATAAGGGGATATTAGACAGGCTGAACTCTGTAAATACATACAGGGTGCATTTCTCTGTGTTTTCCTTCTGTCCTGTGCAAGAGTTCAGGTCCACTTTAAAAAAATAGAAAAAAACAACGTTTAAGATTATTTGTAGCATATATAATATCTATTTACAGCTAAAATTCAGAATGTGGATATCCATGTTGTCATTCTCCTGCACTGCTCCGCTAAACAACATCTTTCATTGATGCAAGTGCTGATAAAATAATTGTGCTTGGTCATTTGCATTTATAAAACCTTTTTTTATTTTTTATTTTTATTTTTTATACATGGCCGCCTGTGCAGTCATTACCACTTCAATTAGGAAACAAGTTAGTGCTTTGATCTGATTTTGAGAGATTATCTCTTGAGATTAGCGGCTCTGCAGAGTCTGCAATAAAAACGAACACCTGATACCGCGCGGCGGCGGATTTGTAAACCCCGGCACAGTAGTCGCCTTTCTACTTTATTGGCAAACCGATAGCTTCCACCAGGCCGCACATCAGTAAACATATCAATATTCATTTGCGCCATGGAAGAATTCTCCGAAACGTCCCATGCCCATTCTCCCTTTTTTTTTTCCTCGTGAAGCGTCTTCTAATGCCTCGGAATCTTGTCATGTGGTCTCTGGAGTTTAAAATGATATAATGGCGTATCACTGGAAAATGTCACCAGTGCTGAGGAGATGTCAGTTAGAACACAGCTGAGGGGTCTGGAATTCAAATCAAGAATCTGATCTTTATTCTAAATGAGGTGCCGCAAGATTCCTAACTAACTTCAAGCGTGCTCAGAGTCTGCGGCGAGCGCTTCAAACGCCACTGATAGGGAGAGCCTGACTGGAAACGAAAAACCCGGGGAATGTTATTGCGCTCTTCCTGAATGACAGCCATGATAGGAAAGTCTGCTGAAAACGACTCAAAGCAAATGTACTGTGGTCGTACGCTGCGCATTATTTGTGAAGCTGCAACTGATTTGAGGAGGCGTGAAGGGATTGATTCCTGGGCGATGACAAGAAGTTATAAGAAAACATTGGAAGCGTTTGATTGGACTGGACTCAGCTGCTTGTTTCATTCATCTTTCTTCTCGCTCTTCCTCTGCTGCTCCTCTCTGCCAAGCTCTTTATTGGCTACCAATTATCCAGAGGATCCGGCTCAAACTCCTAACCTACAAAGCTCTCTACAATCTCTCTGCCCTGTACATCTCCTCGCTAGTTTCCAGATACCAACCCAACCACAATCTCAGATCTGCACATCACCTTTTTACCTCCTCTACAATAGAGATGTAGCGAACGGTTCGCCAGCGAACGGTTCCAGGCGAACTTCGGTGGTTCGCGTTCGCCTGGACCAGGCGAACTTTTGCGGAAGTTTGATTTGCCCCATAATGCACTATGAGGGTCAACTTTGACCCTCTGCATCACAGTTAGCAGGCACATTGTAGCCATTCAGGCTACACTAAGCCCTGGAGCCCACCCCCCTTATATAAGGCAGGCTTGCCGGCCATTACACTCACTCGTGTGCCTGCTAGAGACAGACTAGGGACAGCTGCTGCAGACTTGTTCTCCTAGGGAAAGATTAGTTAGGCTCTTGGCTTGCTCCTGGCTGATTGTTATTGCTAAAATAGCACCCCTCAACAGCTCTTTTGAGAGCTAATGGTTTCCAGATGTGTTTTCTTTTTTGTGTGTGTTGCTCACTGACATTATACAGCCCTATCTGTTGCAGCTGGACCTTGGTAATTGTTATTACTGTGCCAGCCAGGCCCTGCCTAACTATCTATACTGGGACACCTACCTATGCCTACCTAACTACTGGGGCACCTACTTACCTATACGGGGACACCTACCTACCTACCTATACTGGGTCTCCTACCTATGCCTAGCTAACTACTGAGGCACCTACCTATGCCTACCTACCTATACTGGAACTCCTACCTATGCCTAGCTAACTACTGGGACACCTACCTATGCCTAGCTAACTACTGGGACACCTACCTATGCCAGCACGGTGGCGTAGTGGTTAGCTCTCTCACCTTGCAGCGCTGGGTCCCTGGTTCGAATCCCAGCCAGGGCACTATCTGCAAAGAGTTTGTATGTTCTCTCCGTGTCTGCGTGGGTTTCCTCCGGGCACTCCGGTTTCCTCCCACATTCCAAAAACATACGGATAAGTTAATTGGCTCCTCCTAAAAAATTGGCCCTAGACTACAGTACTTACACTACATAATATAGACATATGGCAATGGTAGGGGTTAGATTGTGAGCTCCTTTGAGGGACAGTTAGTGACAAGACAATATATATACATACACTGTACAGCGCTGCGTAATATGTCGGCGCTATATAAATACTAAATAATAATAAAAATAATAATAATACTGGGTCTCCTACCTATGCCTAGCTAACTACTGGGACACCTACCTATGCCTACCTACCTATACTGGGTCTCCTACCTATGCCTAGCTAACTACTGGGACACCTACCTATGCCTACCTACATATACTGGGTCTCCTACCTATGCCTAGCTTACTACTGGGACACCTACCTATGCCTACCCACCTATACTGGGACTCCTACCTATGCCTACCTACCTATACTGGGACTCCTACCTATGCCTAGCTAACTACTGAGGCACCTACCTATGCCTACCTACTTATACTGGGACCCATACCTATGCCTACTTACCTATACTGGGTCTCCTACCTATGCCTAGCTAACTACTGGGACACCTACCTATGCCTACCTACCTATACTGGGTCTCCTACCTATGCCTAGCTAACTACTGGGACACCTACCTATGCCTACCTACCTATACTGGGACTCCTACCTATGCCTAGTTAACTACTGGGACACCTACCTATGCCTACCTACCTATACTGGGACTCCTACCTATGCCTAGCTAACTACTGGGACTTCTACCTATGCCTACCTACCTATACTGGGACTCCTACCTATGCCTAGCTAACTACTGAGGCACCTACCTATGCCTACTTACCTATACTAGGACTCCTACCTATGCCTACCTACCTATACTGGGACTCCTACCTATGCCTAGCTAACTACTGAGGCACCTACCTATGCCTACTTACCTATACTGGGACTCCTACCTATGCCTACCTACATACAGGAAGATAATAAGGTCGTTGCTTCATTGTGGACAGACCAAATTTTATCAGCTTGACAGTCACTGTTGTTCTATCATTGAGCTACCACAGCCCGGCGACCATATGGGCTGGAAAACTGCCACGGCCTGCACTCTGGCCATGTTGCCCATCAGTCCAGCACGGCCGTCACTACGCAAACAGCGGTTTGCGGTGCGTTACACAGTGAGTTTGGTGTGTCCGTGTGAAGCAGTACTCTAATTACACTCCCTGATTGATGCATACACATGCAAGATGTTTTAAAGCACTTTAGGCCTGCAATTTAGCATTCAATGTGATTTCTGCCCTTAAAACGCTGTTTTGCGTCACATCCAGATTTTTCCCCGGGACTTTGGGCATGTATCCCACTCCGCCATGCCCCACTCCAGGTGTTAGACCCCTTGAAACATCTTTTCCATCACTTTTGTGGCCAGAATAATTTTTTCTATTTTTCAAAGTTTGCATCCCCAATGAAGTCTATTGCGGTTCGCAAACTTTTCCGCGAACCGAACCTTCCGCGAAGGTTCGCGAACCTAAAATCGGAGCTTCGGCCCATCTCTACTCTACAATTGCCTCCTCATATTATACAAGATTTCACACGTGCTTCACCTCTTCTCTAAAATGCCCGTCCCACAACACATCCGTCACTCTCCAACCTTTAATGGGGAAAAGCAGCTTGTTGTGCTGAGTGAGGAGTCTGGCAGTGAGTGAGTAGGGGGAAGGTAAGAGAGCAGCAGTGATTCATGTGACCTGCACAGCAGATGGGAGGAGGTGGCACTGCTTTCCTGACTGAGGAGAGATGGAGTGGCTGAGGGTGAGCAGTTTGTTTGTCACAGACTCGCAGCCAGCCAGTGTATTATTGTGTTGAGCTGCAGCATTTCATGACTCAAGTTGTTGCATGTTCTCCCTTGCTGACTGAGAACATTAAATGAAGCAGAGCAAATTCTCGGGTGCTGTGCAATCATTCCAAATTGGAGGGTGTGTGTGTGAGGGGGGGTTGGTGGTGGGAGCATCCTCCTCACAAGTTTGCCTCAGGCAGCAAAAACTCTCCAACTGGCCCTGCAGAGAGGCCGCCATCATAAGCTGAAACCGCAGACCACCCTAGCACCTTGGTCAAGCTAAGCACATGCCTGGCTCTGTTAAACTCACTGGACATCTCATTGCTTGGTGGGCAGGCTGCCTGCAATATTTATTAAAGGAAACCTGAGATAAAGAGCTAGAAAAAAAAAACTATACATATCTGGGGCGTCCTCCAGACCTTGTCAGCCTAATCAGTCCCTTTCAGTCCTTCTCCGCTGCTTAGATTGTCCGGTAGATGCCCCGTTAGCTTCACCAGTCGGGCGTTCTGGGCATGCGAGAACCGGCTGCGCACCCATCGCCGGGAGCGTTCTGTGCCTGCACCAACTGGCAAAGATAACGGGGCATCTCACGAGTCCCAAATGATCTAGGCGGCAGAGAAGGATGGCGAGTGACCGATTAGCCTGAAGGGGGCTAAAGGAAGCCCCAGGTATGTATAATGTTTTTCTAGTTCAAAAACGCACGCAAAACACTAGAAAAACACAAATGGGGAAAAACGCAAATGCACAAAAAATGCACTAAAAACGCACTACAAACACAAAAACGCACATGACAGAAAACGTGACCTTTTACGCACTAACAAGTGTGCGCCCAGCCTATGTTAGGGACATTAGACCTTTGTAGCAGTGGTGCTCTCACGAATGGTCGTAATTCACGGCCATTTTTCCGCATCACGAAGGCCGTGATCCGGATGCCGTGATCCGCATGGATCACGACATCGCGTCAAATCCGGATCACGGCATGCGTACAAAAAGACGGGTCACGACCCGTAATCACGGCCTTGATGCGGCCGTGATGCGGATTTTTCCCAATACATGTCACTGGCCCAATCAGAGGCCCCTGACGCAGGCTAGAGCAACCAATCACAGGAGGGCAGGCTACATGCGGATTTTTATGTCCGCATTGCCCACTGATGCGCATGCGCAGTTAGTGAGTACGGGTACCCACTGATACGCATTGAACAATACGACACGTACATACATGCAGATTTTTATGTCCGCATTGCCTACTGATACGCTTGCGCATGCGCAATCTCAGCTAATCAACACGTACGTTTCTACGCATGGCGGCATGGCGATACGCATGGAACATTATGGGTTACGACTGCTCACGAAACGACATTGCGGATTTCTATAATACTAAAGACGGGTAAAGACGGGTCGAGCCGGTTGCGGAAAAAAATACGGGATGCGATCACGGGTTGATACGGATGCAGCTCCAATAATCACGGCCGCATGCGGATCCGTGATTGGGGGGTATCCGAGCACCACTGCTTTGTAGTAGGGGTTGCATTCCTCTGAGGACAGTCAGGGACATGATTATGGACTCTGTAAAGCGCTTTTGATGCGGTAAAGGCTTTATACATACATAATAAGTATCTATCTGGCTATCTATATATACACATATGCATAGTTCATCTCAAGGCTGAATGTTGTTGCGACACTGGAAAATATTTACATCAACGCTGGCACTCCCATGAATAAGCTGCAGTGTATTGGTGCCACAAATGATAGTTTACGGCAGCGGAAGCTCAGCATTGCTGGATTTCATGATCCGCTACAAAATATGTTTTATATAAAGAAAAATAAACAGCGGTGTGAACGGCCTGGTATAGTGGAGAGACCAGGGATGTTATAACAAGTTGCCCAGACTAACCTCTCCCAGAGACCCCCTGGGCTGGCACCTCCTGTACACTTCAGGAATGCGGCAGCAGAGCACGACTGTGGCTGAACTTTGCCAAACAATGGCCCTCTATGACATGACACCGTCCCCCCCTGAGAGCAGAACGTAAAAATAAACACGATGACCTCTGGCCCGCTATCGGTCAGGGGTGCTGCTGCTTATGCATGTCATAATTACACAAAAGATACTTTGCATCGTCCAGCCCCGAATCCAACGCACTGGCAATACTGTACTACTATGTAATATATATTATTATATTGGTTGAAAACAGTGTGCGAGGAATAGAGAAGATCCATGTACAAATAAGGCAAAATATTCCTTACACAGCACCGCCTGCAATATTAGGGATTACCTGAGAACAGTCAAACATCCCACTCATGTAAGACATCAACATACATATAACTTTATTACTAGTCACCCAAAAAGAGACAGTCAACCTTAAAAACAATTAAAAATACAGGGACCAGAAGGTCCACACCACAGATATAAATTAAATTCCTTATTGCTTTGTAACTTTTTAATATCACTGTACTGTAATCAGAATCAGAATCATATTTATTTCGCCAAGTACAACGAGGGTTGTACTCGGAATTATTTTTGGCTCTTACAGGGTCGGAGATGGTACAACACGTGCTTGCAATTCAACACATACAATCAGGTACAGTAGTACAAGTAAAACATATACACATATAGCCCATACTCAGGGCCGGCCCGAGACTTTTTGCCGCCTGAGGCAAATTTAGTAGAAAATTGCTGCCGCCCCGCCCGTCCGTGGGTGTGGGGGGGCCGGCCGCCGAGCCGGAGGGGTAGCGGGCAGGTCGGGGGTATTGGGCCTAGCGGTGGGGAGGGGGTCGGACCCCCCCTCCCTCACCTGGGTCCCCCGATCTGCGCTCCCCTCCAGCTGTAATTAGGAAGCAGCCGCTTGCAGATCGTAAGAGGCAACGGGCGGGGAGGACTCACCTTTTCCGCGTTCCAGCGAGCGCTCCACTGACGTCACTTCCTGCATCGCCGCCCACTGTATTGTAAGTGAACGGCAATGCAGGAAGTGACGTCAGTAGAGCGCACGATGGAATGCGGATAAGGTGAGTCCTCCCCGCCCGTGCCTCTTACGATCTGCAAGCGGCTGCTTCCTAATTACAGCTGGAGGGGAGCGCAGATCAGGGGACCCAGGCGAGGGAGGGGGGGACCGACCCCCCTCCCCACCGCTAGGCCCAATACCCCCGACCTGCCTGCTACCCCTCCGGCTTGGCGGCCAGCCCCCCCGGGTGGGTGCCGCCCCTAGAAGTTTGCCGCCTGAGGCAAATATTTCACCCCGCCTCATGAGTGGGCCGGCCCTGCCCATACTGTAGTGAAGGACACGTGGGGAAAACTGGAGTGCTGTATGAGGGGAGCAGCCTGCCGACGGCGCTCACTCGCTCTACAGCAGCTCCAGATGCCCCGCAGTGTGTCCTGGAAAGGAGTGGATAGAGAAAGAGAGAGAGAGGAAGGATAGCTAAGAGAGACAAAGAGAAGAACCGAGACAAGAAGAGAAGAGAGAGACAGAGGCAGGGACCTTGTGGGGCTGCAGATTAAAAAACACCCCTGGGTCCGACAATCAGTCCAATTGGTGTGCAGGGATCTCCCAAAGGCAGCGGCAGTGAAGGGTCCCTCGATGGAGAAATGGGCCAAAAATCCATATGGATGGTGGTTGCAGGCAGAGGGGACCCCGTGCTCCTGGCAGCTGAAGCCCCCAGAGCCAGGACTGGAGAAGAGAGAACCGAGCTCTCCAGGGCCTATGGGGATCAAGGGCTGCCATGTGGACAAAAAGGATCCTCCGGCCTTGGTGGATGAGGCCTGCCATGGCCTAACCCACATGCAGTGAGAGGCTGGGAGCAGCAGCAGAGGGCCAGCTGTGACCCACCTCTGTGCAGTGATCTGGATCCTCCGGCAGCGCCTGCTGGCTGTGAGCGGTGGGGGAACAGCTGTGATTTCCCTACTTGCATCCTGGTCTCCATAGCGGTGGCTTCCTGGTCTCCATGGCAGGGCTTCAGGCCAATTGAGCGATGGCTTGAATTATCCATGACCCAGGTCATACCCCATTCAGGGCTTTTGTTAGCCCTTATTGGGGGACATTAGCTCTGCCTATCCATATGTGTTTAAACCTGCTATATCTGTCGTGTGTACCTTCTGGTCCCTGTACTTTTAATTGTTAAGATTCTCTCTTTTTGGCTGATTATTAATAAAGTTATATGTACTTTGATACCTTACATGAGTGGACGCTTGACTGTTCTCAGGTAATCCTTGATTGTTGCTGTGGTGCTGTTTAAGGAACATCTTTGCCTTTTTTTGTAGATAGATCAGGGAATCATTCGTATGAGCCATGAAAATCCACTAGTTAAACAAGGAAGGACTTGTGCTAACATGCAATTAAGAAACCATCACGTTTTATAGCTCCTTGAACGATTTATATTCCTGAGAATTAACAATATTGTAATTAGGATCCGCCCACCGAATGCCTTGATTAACTCGTGTATTTAGAGCACAATGCTTATTGTTTCTGCGCTGGCAGGCATCACATTTCATTAAAGTCTAAGTATATAGTGGGTTTTAGGTTAATTTTATTACTTTTTTTGAAAGTTTACAAGCCGGTGTTATTATATTACGTCTTAATGATGTGGGAATGGTTTATACGTTGTGCTATTATAGAAAGGCGCGATACTAGACTTGGATTGGCAGCTAGCCTTTTATACCCACACATAGGCCCTTATTCAATTCACTTTTTATCCTATGTTTTTATCCTACGTTTTCTCCTAGATGATATTCTCACCCCTTATTGATAAAAATGCTATTATATTCTCCTGCGACAGCCAGTTTGGGTGAAGCAAAAAAGCCCATCAATTATTTTTCTAAAACTTAAAGAGACTCTGTAACAAAAATGTCATCATTTTTTTCTACCATCCTACAAGTTCCTAAACCTATTGTAATGTGCTCTAGCTTACTGCAGCACTTTCTACTATCACCATCTCTGTAATAAATCAATGTATCTTTCCCCTGTCGGACTTGTCGCCCTGTGTCTGGAAGGCTGCCAACTCTTCCGTGCTGATCTGTTATGCACACCCCCCTCCAGGCCCCTCTATGCACACTCCAGTGTGTGTGTTATTTACATAAGCCAGCTGCCTCTCTGCTCTATTATTAGTGACAGAAGAGAGCTGGATAAAAATCCTCCTCTGTTAGGCTGTGAAACGAACTGGGCTGACACATACTGAGGAATTACAGACAGGGGCAGAGCTGTCTGCAGCCTGTCACTATTCAGTGGATCAGAGCTGCAGGGGGACAGAAGGTAAACACACAAATGATCTCTTGAGATTCAAAAGGAAGGCTGTATACAGCCTGCTTGTGTATGGATGTATTTTCTGTGTGTGGACATACTGTACATCTACCTACTTCCTGTTTTGGTGGCCATTTTGTTTGTTTATAAACAAACTTTTTAAAACAGTTTTTTACTACTTTTAATGCGGCGGGAGCGCGAAATTGTGAAAGACGGTAATAGGAGATGTCCCCTAATGCACTGGTATGTTTACTTTTGTGCGATTTTAACAATACAGATTCTCTTTAAAGCATACCTTAAAGAAAAACCATGGCCAAGAATTGAACTTAATCCCAATCAGTAGGTGACACCCCCTTTCCCATGAGAAATCTATTCCTTTTCACAAACGGATCATCAGGGGGCGCTGTATGGCTGATATTGTTGTGAAACCCCTCCCACAGGAAACTGTGAGGACCATTTTCCTGGCAGTTTTACTGTGTGTGAACCTCTTTGCATTGTGGGAAATAGCTGTTTACAGCTGTTTCCAACTGCCAAAAAAGCAAGCAGCAGGTACTTCCAGCAACATCACCTGCCAGCAGTAAAAATGTCACCATTTGATAAATGTCAGAACGTAAATCAGGGAGAGGAAAGTTTTTACAATGGGCAAACACTGACTAAATCATTTATAGATAATTATTGTAAAAATGAAGCACTTTTATTATTAAATAATTTTCACTGGAGTTCCTCTTTAAGTGGCATGTGTTATAATTAAATAAACACAGGTACATTTAATACTAGCCCTAGTAAGAAATTCTCTGAAGTTGAAAAAAAAAAGTAGAGTGGCTAACTATAGCATGTTGAATTCAGTCCGGTTTCTTAAAAAGTAAATAGTGAATAAAAAAAATCTGTGAAACCGTGAGATAAACTTTCGAATGAGGCTTAAAGGGAACCTAAACCGAGAAGGATATGAATTTTTCCTTTTAAAATAATACCAGTTGCCTGACTCTCCTGCTGATCCAGTGTCTCTAATACTTTCAGCCACAGCTCCTAAACAGATCAGGTGCTCTGAGGCCCCGTTCAGACTGCAGAACACAGACCGCAACGCATGCGGACCGCAACGCGTACGAACGCACGCCATCCGCGTTCGTATGCGTTGTGTGGCTGATCCCATCACTGAAAAGTGAATGGGACAGCCATGCGTTTTTACAAAAAATGCGTGCAGCATGCGTTCCCGGACCGCACAGGTCCGGAACGCATGCAGTGTGAACATCAGACATTGCACTCTATGCAATGTCTGATGTCGTGCGTGTCGGCCACCTGCACGCGTTTCCAAAACGCGGCTGGAAACGCGTGCAGTGTGAACGGGGCCTGACTGAAGTCAGACTGGATTAGCTGCATGCTGGTTTCAGGTGTGTGATTCAGCCACTACTGCAGCTAAAGAGATCAGCAGGGCAGCCAGGCAACTAGTATTGTTTAAAAGGAAAAACCCATATCCCTCTCAGTTTAGGTTCCCTTTAAGTGCAGTAAAGTTCAAAGGATCATTACTTCTCTGTCAGTTAAACAAATCAGTGTGTGCATTCTGAACAGCAACTGTGGCAGTCTGATTTAAGCTTAAAAATTAAGCTGTAAAACTGAAAATATGAGACTCATTCCCATGTTACTAATGTTCTATTTCTCATCCATACCACACATAGTGGTGATCGCAATCTGCTCTTTATGAGTACATGAAAATGTTGCATATTTTTTGTAAGTACACCCATACGAAGTTACGACTTGGACATTCAATTGATTTTGCGTAATCCATAAGTAATTTTGCAGAACTACGTGAAATGTTGTGTAATTTTGTGCAGACTTTAGCGGTTAGTAGCAATGCCCCCACACATGCTATCACCACCAAAATTGGGGGTGTGAAAAGTGGGAATAAGCCAAATAATGAATTTGTAAAAATGCCTTGTAGCTTTTGAAAAAATCCATTTTGAAAATGCAAGGGAAGCTGTGATCTTCAAGGTTTAAAAACAATTTTTTCTTTGCATTTTCAAAATCCATTTTCTCAAAAACTACAAGGTCTTTTTGAAAAAAAAAAAAAAAAGTTTTTTCCTAATTCCCACTATTCCGCTAAAGTCGGAAAAAATTACATGAAAATTAAAATTGTGGGAAATTGAGAAATTGCGGTTCCTGATTACGTTTACGAACAAAATTACAATTTTTCCAAAAATGTTACAATACAATGTTGTATGGTAATTGCGAATTACTTTGAAAAATTACAATTATGCAAAAATCCATGCTCATCACTATTAAAGAGACTCTGTAACAAAAAAAACCCATCCCCTTGGGGGTACTCACCTCGGGAGGGGGAAGCCTCAGGGTCCCAATGAGGCTTCCCCCACTCCTGTAGCTGCAGACTGTCCAGCGCTGGCTCCCCTGAAGTGTCCCGCAATCCTCCCTTGACAATCCAGACAAGCACTGATTTATTTACCTTTTCTGGCTCCAGCGGGGGCGCTGTTGCGGCTCTCAGCACGGAGATAGGCGAAATACAAATAAAAAATTATATAATAAAAAGAGAGGTAATTGCTTTTATCTCCAGAAGATATAGACAGACACCAGTTAAACTGGAAAAAAGTTTTTATTCAAAAAGCAATCTGGCAATGCATTTCACGGGTCATGCCCGCTTCCTCAGGACAATACAAAATACCTTGATAGCATAGGGTATAAAGTGTAGGGGCTTACATTCTATCCTCTATGCTATCAAGGCACTTTGTATTGACCTGAGGAAGCGGGCCATGACCTGTGAAATGCGTTGTCAGATTGCTTTTTAGATAAAAACTTTTTTCCAGTTGAACCGGTGTCCCCGTCTCTCCCTACTTCTCACCTAGATATTCTTGACCCTTTCAAGAATCACCAAAGAAAATAAACCTATAAATATCTCAAGTTTATTTTCGCTTCCGGTACACTTTAATATTTACTCCAGAACCCAGTAGGGGCCAGAGATTATTCCCATGAATCTTTTTGTTTCTTCCCCCTTTTCCATTTTGAAAACCAGAGTTCTCCTTTAGAAATGTTCCTTTCACATTTATTTTCTTTTTACCTTTTTTTTTTTTTTTTTTTAATTAACTTTTTTTATGCTAGTGCCACTTTTATATCAGGAGATGCATCATAGGAAAATCACAGGTTTAGAAGTCAGAAAGACTTCCTGCATATCACACTGAAGATCTAGCGGAGATTTGTCAGATAACAAACCAGTAACTCAGGGAAAGTTTAATTTTACCGTGAAGACGATGGAATACCTTGCGGTGAACACTCGCTCACACAGAGTTGAAACAGGAGTAAGGGAGACGAGCAAAATGTAACATTACAAGCTAAGAGACAGTTACCTGAGCTAAATGAAAAAGAACTCCCCTCCAGTGACGGGGGAATTCACAGGATGATAGTAGCCCTGGGTGCTACAAGAATTTCCCGCATGATGAGTGGTCACTTCTGTGGAGCTGCATCGCTGAACAGCTTCTTCCCTGCCGGCACAAATCCCTATCAGCTATTACCGTATTGGCATCAGTATTCAGCGATGAAGTGCTGAGGATCGTTATTTTAAGTCCTGACACTTTCTTTTTTTCAATACACACATTGGCAACTTTTTACTGTAAATAGGGGGAAAGAAACTTCATTGTAACACAACTTTGCATTTAAGATGGTTCTTCCAGTGGAACGCCATCTAAACGTATGTACGGTCAGCTGGATGGTGTACAGGTAAGGCTGTTGCCTTTGATGTAGGTTTTTACATTTTACGTACACAGCTCAAGCCAGTGCGTTAAACAGTAAGGAGTTGTTGGGCAAGGCTCCCTAATGATCCTTCCTGGTCACCCATGGTGCACACCCTAAGTATCTGCAGCCCTGAAGCGCTATGAGCCCACCAGGAGAAAGGCACAATAAAAATGTTTTGTCTCATCTGTTTTTGTAATGGTTTTAACCGGTTTGGGACCACTGAAAGTTAAAACTACATTTCACTTGTGGCTGCCTAAGCCTGGTTCAGCATAGTTTTAAAGCCAGAGGCTTAAAAAATGGGATGCAATATAGCGCATACTCGCCGTCACAGATTTCAGCTGTCTATAGACAGCGGAGTTCCATACATTGGTCAGGAGCAGTTTTAATTGACTCCTGACCTCCTGATCACTGTGAGCCAATCACAGTGATTAGAAAGGGACTGTCAGTGGTAGCAAAATTACCTCGGCAGCTGAGAGCGGCACGTCCGCCGCTCTCACGTCTGACGTCACGGCGGATGCCGCCGCCGCCACCTCCTCGGCATCGCTTCCCACCAGATCAGGTCTCTCCAGGGCGCATCACAGCAGAAGGGGGCGCACGCGCGCACACAGAGGCAGGACCTTTATGCGCCGAGGAGAAAGGTCAGCTGACCGGCCGGTCAGCTGACACCTGGGGACTGACCTCTGCCATCTGATTGGATGAGAGGTGTGGGTGGAACAGCGGGGATTACCCTTGCATTTAAGTCCCGGGTTGTTAGTAGTGCATGTCTGCTGTTGCTAATACTTTGCGGTTAAGCTCTCAGACCTTAGATAGTTCCGGTGTGCTTTGATCCGGGAGGAAACGGGGGATTTCACACAAGATAGGAATTGATTGATAGCTATAATTATAATTGATATTTATATTGTCTTTATGTGTATGAACCTTGCCTAAACTCTCGACTATCCTTTGCCTCACGATTCTGTACTCTGCCTGTCTGTCTGGTTGCCGACCCCGGTCCGACCTCGACACTGCTCTTGCCTTCTGATTCTGTACTACGTCTATCTGATTGCTGCCGACCTTGGCTATCCTCTGACTACGTACTGGTTGCCGATTCGTTACTGCTGCCTGACCGATCAGTTACCGACCCGGCCTGTACGACCTCTCCTGTTCAGGTGATAGTCCCATAGCCAGGGGATATTACCTGGAGTGCTACTGAGTACTGTGCACCTAATCACGTGTGAGCACTCTAATTAAAGTGCTGACTGTTCTGTCTATCTCTGCATTATTGGTGATTCTGCAGATCACCACATAATCAGATATAGCTTCTGTATTATTGGTGATACTGCAGATCACCAAATAATCAGAATCCTGTCACCAGCTGACACTAACCGTTACAGGGACATCTAACCTTACCCCAACCATAAACCCCTTCCTGACACCTAAATCTGACCTTACTCCTAGAGATGTCCCAAACGGTTCGCCGTTGTAGAATTTCAAAAGCCAGCTTATATACCTTGGCCAGGAGTTGAACCCAGGTCTTGGCCGGGAATTGAACCCAGGTCTGAGTGCTTGGTAGTCAGCTCTCTTAACCGCTATACCACCACCAACACTACATGTGGAAGGCAGCCTAGCATGCACCATTATGATCTATCCTAGAGAAAAATGAGCTTGCTTAAAATTTGTAGGCTTTTAAAAGCCAGCTTACATACCTTGGCCGGGAATTGAACCCAGGTCTTAGCCAGGAATTGAACCCAGGTCTTAGGCAGGAATTGAACCCAGGTCTAAGTGCTTGGTAGTCAGCTCTCTTAACCGCTATACCACCACCAACACTACATGCGGAAGGCAGCCTAGCATGTACCATTATGATCTATCCTAGAGAAAAATGAGCTTGCTTAAGGATATGTAGTATGTCAAAAGCCAACTCACATTGGCCAGGAATATAACACAGTCTCTGTGGCACAATTGGTTAGCACTCAGACCTGGGTTCAATTCCCGGCCAAGACCTGGGTTCAATTCCCGGCCAAGGTATATAAGCTGGCTTTTGAAATTCTACAATTCCCTGGAAGATGAGACCCTCCGGGAGGAGGGAGAGAGGGAGAGAGGGAGAGAGAAGGGAGGAGGGGGAGAGGGAGAGAGAAGGGAGGAGGGGGAGAGAGAGAGAGAGAGAGAGAGAGAGAGAGAGAGAGAGAGAGAGAGATACACTGCCTAATGTTGTAAAGCAGTGTAGGCCTGTGATTGAACAGTGAATGAGATTTGTGACCTTAAAATAGGGGTTTATGTGAAATCTAGATTTTTGCCTGGGACTTTGGATGTGTAATTCACTCAATCATGCCTTCCTCCAGGTATTAGATCCCTTGAAACATGTTTTCTATAATTTTTCCAGGCAGCAGAAAGAAATGTTTCTAAATTTTGAAGCTCGCCTCCCCACTGAAGTCTATTGCGGTCCGCGAACTTTTCCGCGAACCGAACCGAAAATCGGAGGTTCGCGACATCTCTACTTACTCCAACCATAAACCTTTTCCTGACACCTAAATCTGTCTCTGACCTTTCCCAACCATAAACCTTTTCCTGACACCTACCTCTGACCTTCAACTCTGACCTTCCCCCAACCATAATCCCCTTCCTGACACCTAACTCTGACCTTCCCCCAACCATAATCCCCTCCCTGACACCTAACTCTGACCTTTCCCAACCATAACCCCTTCTGACACCTATCTCTGACCTCCCCCCAACCATAAACCCTTTCCTGACATTCAGGGGCGTAACTAGGCCCCACCAGGCCCCCCTGCAGAATTTTTAGAGTGGGCCCCCCCGGGGCCCGCTCGGGGCCATTTTGTGGGGGCTGGAGGGGTGGCAGCATGGGGGGAAAGCCTTGGCCACAGTCAGCGGGGAGAGGAAAAATTCCCCCCTCCCTAACGTCGGGGCTCTCCCCTCTGCGCTCCCCTCCAGCTTAAGTTACAGTGTGGGCAGCGGCGGGCAGATACATACCTTCCGTGCGTTCCACCACATACTCCTCGCTCTAGCGTCTGACGTCACTTCCAGAAGTGACGTCGCACGCTAGAGCGAGGAGTATGCGGTGGAATGCACGGAAGGTATGTATCTGCCCGCCACTTCCCGCTGCCCACACTGTAACTTAAGCTGGAGGGGAGCGCAGAGGGGAGAGCCCCGAGGTGAGGGAGAGGGGAGGGGGAACTTCCAAAGCCAAGGCTTTCCCCTCATGCTGCCACCCCTCCAGCCCTCACAAAACGGCCCTGAGCGGGCCCCAGGGGGGGAGCAGGGGCTGCAGGCCCTATTGTTACGCCAGTGCTGACATTTAACTCTGAACTGCATCCAACTATAAACCCCTTCCTGACAACTAACTCTGAACTGCCTCCAACCATAAACCCCTCCATCGCACCTACTGTAACTCTGACCTTTTCTCAATATGAACGCCTTCCTGACACTTAACTCTGACCTTCCCCCAACCATAAACCCTTTACTGACATTTAATTCTGACCTTCCCCAACCATATCCCCCTTCTGACACCTAACTCTGACCTTTCCCCAACCATAAACCTTTTCCTGACATTTAACGCTGACCTGCCTCCCACCATAACACCTTTCTGACACCCCTATCTTACTCCTCCTAACATTACCTCTTTCCTGATGCCATTTCTTTTAACCACACCTTCCCTCCCCTAGCTATAACCTTCCTCCAGGAACGTAAGCCTACCCCCTGTCTAACACCTAATCCTTCAACCATAACCTCTTCCTAACACCGAACCTTTATTTTTTTACCCAATAATAACTTCTTATGGAAACCTAACCCTAGTCTTCCCTACACCCAATAATACTTTCTCAACTCTCCTCCCTCCTCCATCAATGATAGCCCCCTTCCAAACGAATAACCTATCCCTTACATCTAAAGATAAACTCCTCCTACCCTCAACATCCAAATCTATTTGTAAGTGTAGTATGGTCACACTCGCTCATGAGCTCACACATTGAAGAAACATATCTGAACTATCCAGAGGTAAGCATCTTATTTTTTACAGGACTTCAGGCTACTTTACATTTTGAGAACAGGGTCAGGAGTTGCAGATGGAGACATAGTTGGGGGTATAGAGCTAGAGATGGAGATATCCTATGTGAACGTCACATAGTATCAGCAAAAAAAGTTTAGAGCGCCATTTTTTGACAGTCCATCTTTCAGATTCAATAACCCCAACAATTGAATTCTTAACCATGACAGCAACTATTCATCTAGTAATAGAAAATCATTTTACTAAATAACATGAAATAAAGTAGATCAGTGCTGAGATAGGTTTGCAAAAAAAACCCCATAAAAAGTGAAAACCAAAAAATTGCTAAGTCCCTTACAAAGCTGCCAATTCGGCTCTCGAATCCGTCAATAATAATGTGGTGGTAATTACGTAAAGCACGGCACTGGTCCCCCCTCCATTCTTCCAAAATAAGAAACAGCTGCCGGTCGCCATACGGCAACCCCAAATACTCCAAACAAGTCAGATCAGCCACTGCATAATTTCTTCTTGCACACTGTAAAGTCAAAACACGGGGTTGCTATTTACTTTATACAGGTTCCACAAAGCAAAGCAAGGCAGCTATATTGTATATACATGTATATCGGTTGGAGGAACAGAATTGTAAAACACAATGAAATAAGAGCATGACCCGGGAGTTACTCAATGAAGGAATCCGGCTTTGATGGTCAAATGTAAAATAGTAAAATGAAAACCACAACAGTAAAAGCCAGGGGAGGGTGTCCTTTAAAATGCGGTAACTCAAACTCATTTTTTTTCTACTATGGAATATTAGATTAGCTGAGTGTAATACCTTGCATAACCTAAGCTATTTCATTTAAAAAGTTAATATCACAAATGCTTTAAAATGTATGGAAAGATTCCCAAAGTTTTATTTTTTTGTGCACCTCGGTTACCCTCTTGTATAAGGGAAAGTACAGAGAGGGAGAAAACATCAAACACCTTTTTCTTTTTTTCAGTTCAGGAACTGTAGTTACACCACTTCGAAAGTATGTAGAACTTTCGTTCCCCAGTTCTAGAGATGGCCAATGAGAGAATCGCTTCCAAAATAAGCAAATTTATTTATTATGTTATTTTTAATATAGTTCCTCTTTAAAGTGAGGAGCAGATTTTCGCCCGTTACGCCTGTGTTTGCCAGTTGCCAACACAGCAGACCCCTTCCTCCCCTAATGTCTTACCCCCTCACTTACCCCCCTCGCCTAGGGCAGGCACTCAGGGTGTATCTGTGTAATATAGATATAATATTGCTGAAGTTACTTTTTAGGAAATATCTCTTCTTATTCCCTCTCTGTCCTCTTTTCTAACACTAAGCCAAGTGCACCCTACATATATAAATTAAGTATCCATGTTCCCCAGATAACAGAATGAATCTGATCTGAAATCTAAGTTACAGGGGCAGGCATAGTGGTGCAGCACAGGGGCAGGCATGGCGCCCTTGGTGCTGTGGCGCCCATGGCAAGAGCCGTGCCTGCACCCCTCTAGATACGCCTCTGCAGGCACTCCCATAGAGGCAAAGGGGGCATTTGCCCTAGGGCCCCCGACCTCTGAAGAGGCCTGTGTCACCGGCCCTGCTAAATGCTGCCTGCTCCCCTGCTCGCTCTGCTCCCTGGGGCCCTTGCTAACAAGAGGCAGCAGCAATTACTCACCTCCTCCAGTGGATGGCACACTAACGCAGTTGTGTCCGCTTTTCAGAAACACATCAATGTTACAGATGCTGAAAAGCGAACACAACGGCGTACAACTGCGTTCAACTGCGTTAGTGGGCTCAGGCCCTAATGCATCCATTTCTACACTTCAGGAAAAAGGAACGGGTGAACGCTGAACCTTTTACTTTATAGCAAGTGAGTTAACAAAGTCCAGAAGGGAACTTTATTATTTGGCTCTCCTAATCTTCAGCAGAAGTTTGAGAAAATGACCTCGAGCTGCTTCCCACTGCTGTCCCAGTAATGAAGTGAGAGGAAAGAGGGAAGAGACGGGAGAGGAGCTTGTCATCTGCAGAGGCCATGCTATCGAGGAAATCTTCACCATGACAGACCTGTCTCCTATACAGTATAACAAACAGAGATTTTCCCTGTACCATATCTAAGACACACCTGACTATAAGATGCACCGAGGTTTAGAGGAGCAAACCAGAAAAAACATTTTTGAACCAAGTGCGGCTTCTTAGCCATTTAAGAATGACGCTAATTGAAATCTATGCCCTGCTTTGATTCTGTTGTTTCTGGCAGGGTGTAGATTTCATCTCAGCAACGTTGCACGTTCTCGCCGATCGTGTCGCTATCATCCCGTCACAGCTCACTCACCCTGCTATCTCTATAACAGTAGAGCCCTGTGAGAGGGTCAGTATAGGCAACTCCCATTGGCGTACATTGATAGACACGGTCAGAAGCCAATGAAAGCGTCTCCTGACAGGCTCGGAGAGCTTTGCCGTCATAAAGATGGCAGAGTGGGTGGCCCGAGGATCCTGGCGTGCAGCAACGGTGATCACGTTGGGTATGTGCTGTGATTCTTTGGTATTTTTCAGTTTCTGTTACCAGAGGTCTATGATCCATAAGAGGGTAGAGACCACTGGTACTTAAGTGGTTAACTAATGCATCTTCAGGAGCAGCACATCAGGGCCAGCACCAGGTCTGACCCTCTCAAGCGGTTTACACCTGCAAGCTTTGGAGCCTCACAGCAGGGCCAGAACCAGGTCTCCCCTCAAGCTGCCCCCCTAAGTTCTGGAGTGTCTCAGTAAGAATGCAAGCAGGTCCAAAGCCCCCCCTCCCCCCCCCCAAGTTCTAGACCATCACAGCAAGGGAAGTACCAAGTCCCGTCACCTCCTCCCAAGAGCCATTGCTCCCCAAGCTGTGTGACTTGGGACTTCACAGCAACAGCAGGACCGGCACCAGGTCTCACCTCTAAACTGTTTCCCCACCCAAGCTCTGGAGTGTCACAGCAGGTCTGATGCCAGGTTTCAGCAAGGATGAGGATAGGACATCGGAAGTGCGTTGTCCGAATAGGTGATGATGAGTGGTGACTGCGTTCCTCTGCCACTAGGGGTCCCAGAGGCGCACTATTAGCTTGGTGTGAGGAAGCTTGGAAGGGTGGGGGGAGACCTGGCACCATTGGCACCTGTTGAGAGGCTTCAGAGAATGAGGGACTCAAACTTGGGGAGGGGGGTAGGGGCTTGGGGTGAGTAAGGAACCCAGTGCCAGACTTCGTCCTGCTGTAAATTCTTGGAATGCTTTGATCTCTCTCTACTAGTAGAAAATATACTGTAGAAACTGAAAGCAGAAGTTCTCTGTCCTCACACTGCCCCCTAGTGACCAGTGGCCATGAATACACATTACAATAGTACTAATTAGAAGCAAGAAAATATAACAAGTAAGAAATAATAAAAATGTGCTAAAATAAATTGGCCTGGAGTACTTGCAAGCCTCTAAACAAATTGGCTGCTAAAGGGTTAACATGGGATCCGTCGGCATGTCTGTTGCTCCATTGTAGTCCATGCAATGAAACGGACCACTTCAGCGCTAGCGCGTGCTATTTATTGATAAGTAGTAATATCAACCAGCCGTTAAAGTGTACCCGAGGTGAAACCTGCAAAAAAGAAAAAAAAAGAAAGAAAAAGATACTTACCAAGACTGGATGGTCCAGATGCTTTCCATGTCCTCCTTGCCCTAACCGTTGACATGCATGGACCCCCAGAACACATCCAACAAGGGATTGTTGAGTATATTATCATGGCCGCGCTCTTGGTCATGTACAAGCATAACCATACTGATGTAAGACGCTCGCGATCCTCACACCCAATTCACCTGCCTCGCCAGTAAACCACAATAGCACCTGCTCTGGGTATGCGGGATGGAGGTGTTCTCCACCTGAACAGAAGACGTTTGAGCCCCACTGTGGATGAATGGGCTGTGCCCAGGGGCATAACTGCAGGGCAGCTGCCCCTGCAACTGCAGAAGGGCCTAGAGCTGTAAGGCGGCCCCAACAACTACTTCACTCCCTCGGATAAAGAGGATCGTCCTTCAGATCAGGAGTTTTTGTGGCTACACTTGTTATGGATGTGAAGATTATTATGTCCACACTTGTTTTATGACCATTACAAGATGGGCCTCCAGGCCTTGAGGGTTACCAGGGGTAGGAAAGGGAAAGGGTGGGATTATTGGGGAGGTCCATGAAAGTTTTGCTGGGGGGGGGGGGGAAGGCATGATCTGTAGTTGCCCCCCTGGCTGTGCCCCAGTAGTTATACCTCAGCTGTTTGCTTAAAGGATACCCGAGGTGACATGTGGCATGATGAGATAGGCATGTGTATGTACAGTGCCTGGCACACAAATAACTATGCTGTGTTCCTTTTTTTTCTTTCTCTGCCTGAAAGATTTAAATATCATGTATGTAAGTGGCTGACTCAGTCCTGACTCAGACAGGAAGTGACTACATTGTGACCCTCATTGATAAGACATTCCCTTTTTATATCTTTCTTGCTCTCAGAAGCCATTTTCTGCTAGGAAAGTGTTTTATAGTTAGAATTTCTTATCAGTGAGGGTCACACTGTAGTCACTTCCTGTAGTCAGGACTGAGTCAGCCACTTACATACCTGATATTTAACTCTTTCAGGCAGAGAAAGAAACAGGAACACAGCATAGTTATTTGTGCGCTTGGCACTGTACATACCCTTGCCTATCTCATCGTGTCACATGTCACTTCAGGTATCCTTTAAAGACGGTGGCTTGAATTCAAACAGTAAACATGATCTTACATTGCGTCCGTCTGCTCTCGCTTTATATGTGATTGATTCCTTTTAACAATGTTTTTTCCCTTCTGCCGACCGGTTTCGCCCCCCTCCAAGAGGAAGCCCGTAATAGAGCGCCTCTCACAATCTGTGAGACAGCATTAATGGGCTCTGCATAATTTACTGGAAAAGTTGTGACATGCAGAATTTATCTTCCAGGTCTGCAGATATCTGTTTGGTATGTTTGGCCCTGTAACATGATTAGGAGTCTTCAACAGCTTCCTGTGACAGGCGTGGAGAATTATGGCTTGCAGATGAGTTTGGGTCACTCAGCGAGAGGCCATGTTTTCCACACTCTGCAACAGAATCTCCAGCCAGCAGCCATGACATTCCTGTGCAAGGAAACCTGACTGTGCTGCTGACACCAGTCCAATCGCCCTGACTGATTTACTGCCAGTGGAGAGTGCAAACACAAACGTATACTTCACACTATAATTTACCCACCGTGGCAGCCAGATATAACTCTCACCAGTCAGGCCGGGATTTATTAGGGATCCCTTTGGTAAGCACATTGCGAAAGATCGTTTTAAACATCTGGACCTGTAACATGCCAGACTAGATCATTAAAGCGGCACTCTGCATAAAGTTTTATGGAGGTGCACAGAGTCTGCTATGCATTGCATATGCAAAAAGAAAATCAAAACAGCATTACGCAGCTCCATGACTTTTCATTTCAATAATCATTTATTTTAGTCATTTCATTTTTTTAATTCTCTGGCGTACTTCCATAAAGTTAAACCAATGATTCCTGATGATACACTTATTTATTATTAAACCCGAGAAAGTCCTGTGTGTTACGTCTTGGCCAAGTTGTAAGATGCTGACAACGTAGGGATGAGAGAAGATAGTTTCACAACATGCGAAAGTGTCCCAGTGTGTACAGGGGTCATGGGCTGCAGCAGAAGGGGTTTACTCATCTATGTCACTGCCTCTTGCCGATGGGTTACGCACCACCCTCTATCCATCTTCCCGACACTTCTGAGTTAACAACTGGAACGTTGTCTGTAAGGGCAGAAGTGCTAGGAAGATGGAGAGTGTCTCCAGGGCCAGATTTCTGGGAAGGCCACAAAGGCCCGAGCCTTAGGCGGCTGCAGCCCAAAGGAGCTGCTGGACATGGAATAGGAGTTGCTGCAAATGGAGAAGGAGGCTACAAATGGGGAACAACACATGGAAGAGGGGTGCTGCTGCCCAAAAAGAGCTGTACGTGAAGGAGAGGGGATGCTGTTTATGGACATCATATATGGATGAGGGGGCTGCACGTGATAAACAAATGTCCAGTGTCCAGTTGTACAGAGGCACCAGAAGTATAAAAGTAGGGTCAAATGTTTGAAAAGAGAACAATGAGGGGGGGGGGGGGGGATCGTGGTGGACTTACCTCCCTAAAAAGATACACAAGAACTGTTGCTTAAATTCAAATAAAAATTTATTTGCAAACTCTAAGTTGTTGCAACGCGTTTCGTCTGCACATCCCACTTCATCAGGCAATAAAAGTGGACAACAGTACACTCGTACGTTCTCAGTCAACGTTTAGCACCTCTGTGTACATCAAGTGTGTCCACCCCTGGCGGAGGGGACTTGGTTACTTTTCCCAATCTACAGAGAGCGACTTCTTAATCCTGAGTGGGGACAGGTCTAATACTCCCCACCTGCCTATAAAGTGGTTGCCTTATACGGTAACCCAATATTGTGAGTATAATAATATATACCCATCATCACAGCACAGTGGGCAGCATGGTGGCATAGTGGTAAGCGCTCTCGCCTTGCAGCGCTGGGTCCCCGGTTCAAATCCCAGCCAGGTCAACATCTGCAAGGAGTTTGTATGTTCTCCCCATGTCTGTGTGGGTTTCCTCCGGGTGCTTCTGGTTTCCTCCCACATCACAAAAACATACAGATAAGTTACTTGGCTTCCCCCTAAAATTGGCCCTAGACTACAATACATACACTACACAATATAGACATATGACTATAGTAGGGAACTAGATTGTGCGCTCCTCCAAGGGACAGTTAATGACAAGACTATGTATACTCAGTACAGCGCTGCAGAAGAGGTCGGCGCTATATAAATACTAAATAATAATAAATATTAAATAATAATAATAATCACAGTGCATACTACACTATACTGGGCTCTTGGTGTTCCCCTCTCCTTTTACATGATAAACAAAGTTGGCCTAGGGGCAATAAACGTATTAATGTGGCCTTGAGTGGCATGCAACATATCAGCAAGAGGCAGCAACATAGTTCTGTCAACCCCTTCCGCTGCAATCTCGCTCTTCATTATTATTGATACACTTTATTAGTTATATATTATGCAGTGCTGTAAATTGATAGGGGAGACATTACAACATTAAACAGTGTTAAGCATGTCAATGTCAAATGCTTTCTTTCTACAAAGCAGATAAAGGTTTGGCACTGTTTCCCATCGTTGTATTTTGAACCCCTAGCAGAATACAAAACCGCAAAGGCGACCAAAGCTAGAACCGTAAGCAATCGATCCCCTAATGCAATATACTGTACACATTACACCATACAAAAAGGTGGACAGAAACAAAAGAGTTCTCCTTGAAGAATTCCTTGAAGAATGTCCACCATGGGAGAAATAATGTAGGAGCATATGATAGATTTGATTAGGTGATAGAATTCAAAAGTTTCTTATTGATCATGTGATGATGCATCAATTTCAGTTCCTCTTTTAACAAGGAACAGGAAAGAGACATGAGTCTTGGTCACATGATTATGACCAGCCAATCAGAGCAACAAAACAATCGCGTATTTCATCATGAATTTTTGTAGGAGAATATATTATCTCAAGTGGGAACAGCCAAACCCCTTCCTACTACAGAACTACATCTAATCTAGTCTAACCTCCCTTTCTGCAGGCACCCAAACTAACCCCCCAGTGCTTGGTTATACTATAGCTGAGTACTCATTCCCAATAAAGAAATGCCGGTGCCTCCATCTAATACACCAGAGCTGAACGGTGCTCAGCTATACTCTAGCAGAGCACCTAGTACTGAAGCTCCGCCACTAGAACCAAATGGTGCTTGGCTATACAATAGCCAAATGCCCATTACCAAAAAACCACCACTAGCTATTAAATAGCCAAACTCCATCCAGAGTCACCGCTAGCCACAAATTGTATGGTGGCCTATGGCAGCATCCAATTTACCAGGTGCGCCTTCCTCGCAATTTATCTGCTTCACTCTGCAGTACTCTATTTATAGAGTTAGTCAATAGAATTAGCATCAGGTTTTAACTCAAGCCGCCACCACCTGCCATAATGCTACATACCAGATTTCATCTTTCTGATACTTCCTCCTTCCAGTTGTAAAGGAGGAAGTATTGCCGCCTCAAGGGTGAGTTTACTCTCTCTGCCACAGCTCCCCTTTTTTAAATACTCTGTTTATGTTCCATATCGGGCAGAACAGAGATTCCCTTTTGGTTGTTCATCCCTATTCACCATCAGTGGACAATCAGTGGCCTTTGCATTGAAAAAGAGTCTGGCCTATCATCAGGTGAAGTGTACAGAGCACGGTAATACATCACAAAGCCATGACCCCACCTACCTACCATAAAAATAAACTAACCTTACTCTAGTGCAAGGGTAACGGCTTCAGTGACTGTCTGTTACAAAACAGCAAAAAAAAGTGAGACAGCGCTCAATAAATTCAATTTTTTTACAGTAGCACTGCAAAGATAGTGGTAAAATTGCTGCATTACCCTTAAAGCCTTACTGTTGTTCAACTCCGTCTGGTCAGATAACCATGGAGCTAAAACTCCTCTGAGTCAGCACTGTCCCAGCCCCTCCCCCTTCTCAAACCTACTATAAGCACCAATTCTGAAGAACCCCACATCTTGTTCTCCCGTACCCCTCACTGTGTCATAATACTTTGACTTGTGCCTCACCAAATGCTTGTAGAGCATAACATTTAAACTCAGAGTCCCTCTTTATATTTTGACTGCACTCCTGGCCATGTAAGAGCACATACGAACTGGGCATGCCCAGATAAGGCCCACACATGCCCAGTATAATAAAGCTAGTCTTTATATTGCTTTTTCCTACATACGTGAGCACTCCGTTCTACTGGGCATGTGTGGACTTTACTTGCACGTGCCCAGTCTGGATGTGGTTCTCCACTAACGCGCTTGCAGCCAGCAGAAGCCTATGCAGTCCAACAGTTATAGAGGGATCCTGCACTGGAATGGTCAGCTGTTGGTGGATTCGGGAGGCTTCCCACTACCAAGGTAAGTATGTATATCATTTTTATCACTTCAGATATACGTTAAGTAGACTGGAAGTGGTAGAAGCAGTTTCTATAAAAGCAGCAAGCTCCTGCCTCATTCTTAATAATAATGATAATAATCATAATGGCTGTAGGGCAGATGAGAAAAAGAATCATGGGAAATAGTGCACACTACTTAAACTCTTCTATAAATGTATTCCTGGGGAAGAAAATGTTGCATATAGTTAAAGGAACATTAAAATTGTTGCTCCTTTTGACAAACTGACTGCCATTAATTTTTATGTCTGGAGAGGTTTTCGCACAGCGGACTCGGAGCGATTTGCATTTGTGTCTGCTCTTACACTTCCCTCCTCGGGGATCTGAAAACCTTAAGTTTAGTTTGGCTTCCGTTCTTTATTGTGCTACGCCGGAGTCTGTGAAATCTTCTAATGTCCAGGTGATTAATCACGGTAAATAATGTTCAGTTTATCCTTATAATTACGGTAAAAATTTGTTTGTTCTGCATGAGGGAACCAGGGAAATAAAACTGGAAGCGTGTTTATACAAGTGTTCACCTCGTGCCGAAACGTCTTCTGTTTTATTCATTGTAGAACTAGGCTGAGACTGCTGAAATGCATAACTAATAATGCAAAAGATTGGCATAAAGTACAATCTGAGAACAGTTCCTGCCCCAAAGTGGTTCCCAAATGGTGTATTTAAGAGCTCCCTCTGTTGGCAAGAAATGAATCGCGGTGCATAACAGGTCCTCTGCTGGATCACTTTTTAGAGCAAAAAACAGAAGACCTAAAGTGAATCTGAAGCGATAGGTGACATGATAAGATTAACATATTCACATATGATACTAACCCTACTACTGCTACTACTACTAGCACTAAACAAATATGTAAAGCCCTTTCTGTTTTTCAGTATAAGAAGAGTTAAACTTGAGTTGTTACCTGTGCAAAAGAGCTTCTCTGAGGTAGTTAACCAACAGAGTCGAAGTCGGTGACATTTTCTGAAGAGCTTAAATAGGAAAGTTCAAAGGATCATTACTTCTGCTTTGTTTTACAGCATAAAAGACAGAGAAGGTGGATTTTAGACTGTGAGAGTCTGATGCAATGCTATAAATAAAGCTATAGAACTAAAAGTAAAAATTTGCTGCTAATGTTCCATTTACTATCCATACTGCAGTGCACATACAATTCATTTTCACATACGTTTATTTTCGCTTCAGCTTTACTTTAAGTTGCCATAGAATTGCACGTATACTGCACCAAGTTCAGGAAACACTTTAAAATATAAAGCGTTTGTTTAAAATATAAAAGTTATGGCAGCTTCTGCTTGTTTAAAATAGCTGGTGGGGGGGGGGGGGGGGGTAAAATACCCCTTTGTTTAATGGTTATCAGGTGATCATTTGGAATGATATGCAGTTGCTCTCTGTGAGAATCTACAAATGCCCAAAGATTATTGGTTACTAGAACAGGGTGGTGGTGGGGGCAAACCATGTGGAGAGGTTTCTTATCTGCTGCCTTTGCTGGGGGGGGTGCACAGTTGCGTGAAAGCACACATGTACGTGCATTACATCACCAAAGGGCTTGTGTGAACTAGTTAACCATTTCTGCCGCCGTGAAGCTCACGTCCGGGCGGCTGCTCTGCTGCGTTGCCACACGCCCCCATGCTGTCCCCCGGTAGCCCTGGGATCAGTGAACGGGAACATGGTTCCCGATCACCGATCCGTGTCCCCAGCACAAAAACCAAAGCTCTCTTACTAAGGGCTTCAGTCTTTCTGCATGTAAAATTGTCCGCGTCCCCCTTGTGCTTCCGCTTAGCGAGAAGCACAAGGAGAGAAAAAAAAAACTCAAGGTGGCCATTTTGTGTCCAAATAGTAACTACATCTAAATATTTTTTACATTACAATTTACACATATATTAACATTAAACATTAACTGTTTATTTCCCACACCAAAATATGACCCAAATAAAATGTTTAATGAAAAAAAAAATTACAATAAAAAAAAAAAAAGACAAATAGTTACCTAAGGGTCTGAACTTTTTAAATATGCATTTGAAGGGGGTATACTACGAACATTTTTTTTTTTAACCAGCCTGGCGGTATGGATGAGCTCAGCTCGTCCATTACCGCCGGAGGCTGCCGCTCAGGCCCTGCTGGGCCAATTTTTATCAAATAAAAAGGTGCACACGCAGCCGGCACTTTGCCAGCCGCGTGTGCTACCTGTTTGGCAAAAGAGCAGCCGCCGAGCCCAGCGCAGCCGGACCAAACAGTTCCGGCCAGCGCTAAGGGCTGGATCGGAGGCGGCTGATGTCAGGACGTCGGCTGACGTCCATGACGTCTCTCCGCTCGTCGCCATGGTGACGAGGAAAGCAAAACAAGAAAGTATGCAACAGGAGCGCCCTCTAGTGGGCTTTCATGCAGCCAACTTTTAGTTAATTGCATGCGATAGTTTTTTTTTAATTAAAAAAAAAACGTCCGGTCGCCAGCCTGGCGATCTTAATAGAACACCAGGCTGGTTAATTATAACTTGTAAATAGTGATGGACGCAAAACGGAAAAAATGCACCTTTATTTCCAAATAAAATATTGGCGCCATACATTGTGATAGGGCCAAAATTTAAATGGTGTCATAACCGAGACAATAAAAATACAAAGGTTTTAATTATGGTAGCGTGGATTATTTTAAAGTTATAATGACCAAAAACTGAGAAATAATGAATTTTTTCCATTTTTTTATTATGAATCCTGTTAAAATGCATTTATAAAAAAATAATTCTTAGCAAAATGTACCACCCAAAGAAAGCCTAATTAGTGGTGGAAAAAACAAGATATAGATCAATAAATTGTGATGAGTAGTGATAAAGTTATTAGCGAATGAATGGGAGGTGAAAATTGCTCTGATGCATAAGGTGAAAAATCCCCGCGGGCTGAAATGGTTAATGGCAGGAAACAAAGTCACATTTGGAAGGGAAGTCATTCTAAACAGAAGGAAAAATCAAAGTAGAGAATGTATACGTTAATACCCAAGTCAGGCAGGAAATAATACAGCCATAGGTAAATAGTTTTTATACAAGCCCGTAAGTTATATTGCATTTTAAAAGCGTCATATAAGGATCTAAAGAAATAATTTCTTGCTTCAACACAATATAATGACAAATTTCAGGCTTAAGGTGGACAGAATGAAAACGTATGTCCACCTCCTTTCCTACATCCTACTTTTTGCCAGCACGGTTTGTGCAAGAGAAGCATATACTGTAAAATGAAAGCAAAACCGGCAGAAAAGCTGTTTATCTACTCAGAGTTCCCTACAGGCTCCACTCATTTTCTTTTTCTACAGAACATTCAGATTCAGAACAGAAATTTCCACACTGTTCCTGTAGCTTATCTAAATAATATAATAATATACAATGTACACAATATTATATACTGCATATATAATAATACTAATATAAAAGTAATCATGGGCTCAAATTTTGTACAATAGTAGTTTTGCAGCTTGCAAATACGATGTAAAATTTCAAACTATTGCAAAATTTATTTTGCATGCAATCATAATTAAAATGCATAATTTTGCATTGACTCATTTCACCAAATATTCATCTATGTGAAAATGCCGGTTGACTGAAATGTATTTGGAATGTCTATATATAGAACATCACTTAAAAAGGTTGAAGTACACATTATTACTACTGAGACTTGCATAGGTGAGCAGCTATATTTTACTTTAGTTCTGAGATACTGACAGCATGTTCATACATTCATATAAACGTTCTTTATCCAACAAAACTGAAAGACTCTAGCAGTCCATATGTGTTTGCAAAAAGTAAAATTAATTAGATCATCTCAATGACGCGGAGTGTTTTATACACACAGATAGGCACCTAGTATAACAAGTTAGAACTCTTTACTGAAATAAACATTCAGAAATATAATCATACACAACCATCAGGAACTGTAGCTTACTTAGAACAGAGAGGAACAAAGAGTGAATACAGGAAATCACAATACCATAGAGATCATTGCAGCATAGTACAGACAGTGACATCTTGTGGTTGCTTTACTATACTTCAGCTTAGGTAATTCTTAACTATTATAAGTTGAATAAATGCCTACCTGAAGACCTAAGCAATGTCAGCAAGTGGAAATTCTGCACAGGGAGATAGCTGTATTTTCTTAGGACCAGACTTGTGTCTTTATTGTCTCGTGCAGCAGAACTTTTACATACTCGAATGTACCTATGAAAGTTCAAATAAAGCTTCAGTTAAAGAGAAATTCAACTTACTTTCTAACATTACTATAAACATAATCTGTGGGGCACAAGTCTTTCAGTAGCTTAATTTTATTTCCAGCCTGCTAAGAATTTACTAAAATGACTTTAAACTTGAACTTCACTTGTCTGCAACCATGACAACAGTACTGTTTGGAATACACTAACTCTCACCTTACTGCGCTCAACAGTCTTTGGCCTCAATTCACTAAGCTTATCTCCTGTCTTTAACCTCCTGAGCGGTATGGACGAGCTCAGCTCGTCCATCACCGCCGGAGGCTGCCGCTCAGGCCCTGCTGGGCCGATTTTTATCAAATAAAGTGCAGCACACGCAGCCGGCACTTTGCCAGCCGCGTGTGCTGCCTGATCGCCGCCGCTCTGCGGCGATTCGCCGCGAGCAGCGGCGAAAGAGGGCCCCCCTAGCCGCCTGAGCCCTGCGCAGCCGGAACAAAAAGTTCCGGCCAGCGCTAAGGGCTGGATCGGAGGCGGCTGACGTCAGGACGTCGGCTGACGTCCATGACGTCACTCCGCTCGTCGCCATGGCGACGATCTAAGCAAAACAAGGAAGGCCGCTCATTGCGGCCTTCCTTGTTTATTATGGGCGCCGGAGGCGATCGGAAGAACGCCTCCGGAGCGCCCTCTAGTGGGCTTTCATGCAGCCAACTTTCAGTTGGCTGCATGAAATAGTTTTTTTTTAATTAAAAAAAAACCCTCCCGCAGCCTCCCTGGCGATCTCAATAGAACGCCGAGGAGGTTAATAATGTTTCTAGAGTGGTCACCATGGTGATAAGGCATGTAGTATTCAGGAAACATTTTACCTCAGGCAAGCCTAAAGTTAGCTCTTCTGTCTTTAAGTTAACTATCCAATCCTTAAAATAACTCCAGAGTTAAAGGCAGGCGTGTGAAAATATCTACAGAGGAGGTAAATTAACTACAGAGAGGGTAAATTAACTACAGAGGAGGTAACTTAAGGAATGAAAAGATAAGATAACTCTCTCACGGTGTGGAGGTAAGCTTTCTCTTGCCTTATTATCTCCAGCATGATCTTAGTGAATTGAGGCCATTGTTTCTAATTTTCAACTCCTGTACAAGACACCTCGGCTGGTAGCAAATGTTGACACTTCTATTGTGTAGGTACACGCGGAATCACACCTTAATGCTAAGTTGCTAAATGACCACTTTTGTGAAAAATCTTAAAATGTTAAATATGTGCAAACACATACAAATATGAAGTATGTTTCTTTTAGAGTTAAATGAGCCATACATTACGTTTCTCCTATGTTTCTGTCACTTACAGTGGTTAATTGAAATCTGATGGAGCTGACAGGTTTTTGACTAGTCCATCTCTTCATGGGGGATGCACAGTATTTCATTTATTCTTTACAAAAGGACTCCCTGGAAAGGATCTATACAAAGATGCAGACTGCCCCACCTACCTGTTTGGATACTATTCTGGCAGTTGGACTGAGAAACTGCTGTAGTGTTCACTAAGCTTTTGAAAATAAAGATAACCCAGGGAATCCCCCATGAGGAGCTTTTTCTGCTGGAGCCCAGGCAGGAGTGGGCTACTTTGAGGGTCTCATTGCTAGATAGGCTGAGGATGATGGGGGGAGCCTCTCCAGGATCCAGAGGCCTACCTCTACCCCTCCTGAGGCAAGTATGCAAAATTAGCAGTAGAAAACATCACACATTTTATCTCTTCTTATCTAACTTAACTCATAATTTATCTCTTCTGACTTGACTTAACTCAGGATTTATCTCTCATATTTGTTTATTTTATGTATTAGTTCTCCTTAAAATGGCCATACATCTGTAGACTTGACAGCCCAACGGCCTTTAGATTTGGTACCGCTAAAAGAGCTCGCCCGATTGACAGTTCAACCAATTTCATGCAGAAATTGGCCCAGACATGCTGGAAAATATTGAGCCGACATGTTTGATTGGGTGCATGGTGGTAACGGCTTGTAATAATCACAAATGCAACGGAAACCCCGTCCGCTCAAATGTACATGTACCCCCCTCAGTGTCACCCCATATGCAATACACCGGCAACCATGTGGGGCGTCAACGAGGAACACGAGTGCGGAGACAGTGGTGGGCAGGAAAAGTATTAATGCATTGATACTGGGTGGGTAAACGTATATTTAGGAGAACACGGCCAAGGCGTCAAGGCCGTGTCACTAAGTTGATTCCCGAAAGAGTTCATGCTGAAATTGATCGGGAGTCGGCTTGCGGTTTATGGTTTACAACAGATTTCTCTCTGATCAGATTCGATCAGAGAGAGATCTGTCTCTTGGTCAAATGGACGCCCAAACTGCTTGATGTGTGGCCAACTTTACAATTAAAGAATACGGGAGCTCAACTAACTATGAGAAACATTCTCCTCTGTCCCTCTCCTTTCTGACCCAAATGCCCCCCCAGCAGCCTCTTCTGGGTCGGCCAGGTTGGGCATTAGTGTTCAGCCGCTGGTCCTACATCACGCGCCCGCGGCCAGGAGCGCTCTGCGCATGCTGTAGTTGTTTCTCCTAGTTCATTCAACTCTGGTATCCTTTAAAGAGAACCTGTATCAAAAAAAGTTCCCCTGGGGGGTACACATCTCGAGAGGGGGAAGCCCCAATGAGGCTTCCCCTCCCCTGTAGCTGCAGGCAGTCCAGCGCTGGCTCCCTTGAAGTGTCCCGGAATCCTCCCTTTGAGAAGCCTGACAAGCGCTGACAAGGCTTGATATATTTACATTCCCTGGCTCCAGCGGGGGCGCTGTTGCGGCTTTCTGCACGGAGATAGGTGAAAATAGCCGATCTCCATCGGGTCCACTCTACTGCGCAGGCGCTGGAGACTTGCGTCTGCGCAGTAGAGCGGCCCGACAGCGATCGGCTATTTTTGCCTATCTCCGAGGCGGAGAGCCGATACTGCACCTGCGCTGGAGCCGGAAAGGTAAATATTTACAGCCCCACTCGGGGAGCTTTATCTCCGTGGGACCGAGGAGGACAGGAGAAGCCTCAATAGGATCCGGAGGCATCCCCCACCGAGGTGAGTACCCCCCAGGGGAGGTTTTTTTCGTTACAGGTTTTCTTTATACCAGAGCTGAACTAACTAGGAGAAACATTCTCCTCTGTCCCCCTCCTTTCTGACCCAAATGCCCCCCGGCTGCCTCTTCTGGGTCGGCTGGGTTGGGCATTAGTGTACAGCCGCTGGTCCTACGTGCCCTCGGCCAGGAGAGCTCTGCACATGCGCATGACGTAGTTATTTCTCCTAGTTTGTTCAGCTCTGGTCTCTTTCAAGGTGAAAAATAAGTAAGCTTTGTGAATAGGCCCCTAAAAGAGTAACAACGGGGGCTGCGGAATGGCGAGATAACGCGATCTGTCCGCAGCGCAGGTTCTTTCGTAGGGGCTCCATAAAGTTGCCGCTCAGTCACAGCTTGCATTCCGGCGCTAACAGACAATTCATTCACATCCATTCTCCAGCCCCACGCCTCATCTGGCCGCAGAGAAAAATGACGTGATGTGAAGTTTTTCGGTTTCTGTTTTTTTTTTTTATATCCCACATCTGACACGGCAGTGGAAGGTAATGTGGTTTATTGATTCCAAAAGAGGTCAAGCTAGTAGGAACCGAGGTATTTTGGCAGGCGCCCAGAGAAAGCTTTAAACCTGGACCATACACATCCAGAAAAACAAAACTGTTAATTGTTACCTCGTCTGCTGCTATTAAACTGTGGGTTTAAACTGAACATATGTTCCATAATCATGTACTTTTATATTAAAACATTATTGAGTCACCAGGTGAAACGTATATTAAGTGCACAGCTGAAACTAGACAGTAAGTTACAGCACTGACAGCAAACATCTGCTAAGTTTCTAAAACTTAATTCAAATAATGAAATCCATAGGCTGTGTTATAGTGTAACGTTTCCCAAATAAACTCAAATGAAAAGTGATATCACACACTCCTTTTTTTTCTCCTCTTTTTCCTCAGCACTCGAGGTGCAAAGACATTGTGGATGTTGGGGGGAGTTTTAGGAAGGAGTGTAATAGGCTATACCGGATTTAAAGGGAAATGATACTCTAGTTAAAGAGGAATTTTCGTCAAGGCTGTTTTTTCCCTCTTCAGGGACTACGGTCGTATGTACCCCGGCATGTTCAGCCCCTCCTTTCACATGAACAAACACCTTCCTTAGGTCTTTACGTACAACAACCGAGGCTTGTCTGGTTTAGGGAACCCTGCGGGAGAACTTCTAGGGAAATTCTAAATTGAATGGGGGGGGGGCACCCTCTCGAACTACCAGGATTCAGATAGGTTGTAGTAAACAACGCCCACACTATTCGGCCAATCACAACGCTTTGTGCTGTAGAGGGTGCTGTGATTGGAAAACTGTTTCCTATAAGGTTTTCTGCTGGGTTCCCTAAAACTAAACAACCCCCTGTTCCATGTGCTGCCCCCATATTTTCAATGTACAACAGCCCCCTTCCATGTACTGCCACCATGTTTTCAATATAAAACCTCTTCTTGCATGTCCTGCATCCATGTTTGCAACATACAACCCCCTCTTCCATGTGCTTACTCCATGTTGGTCAAAGTGATTGAAAAATGTATATGCATATGACAGGCTTTAAAGGCACCGGGAAGCTATCTATAAAAATATATAAAAATTACCTCCCAAATAAAACAGTGTGGATTGGGGTGATCGGAATTACTTACCTACAGGGACTGCTCCTCTGTACCCCCAACCAGACCCACCCGACTGCCTGTATGGAATTTGTCCTAAGAGAACTGCAACGTCAGCATTTTAAGGTTCTGAGTGAAGTTGTGTGCTGCCAACTGCCCCAATGCATGGTGGGAGTCTGGGAGATGTGGTACGTCAATGTGAGTACATGTCACACTTACATCTTCCCATCATGCATTGTGGTTGGAGGTGCACGCCACTGCCGGCAGCATGAATCTGCAGCACATGTGGCTCTCCCTGGGGAAGATTGTGGATCCCACATTGATGGGGACCAGAGAAGCAGCCCCTTATAGGTTGGTAATATTGATCAACCTCACCAATGGCCCATTCTTCTCTACTTCACTTTTTTTGAGATAAGATAGAGAAATACTTTTAGAACACGCCTATGCCACACCTCTAGCCATGCCCCTCGTGGTGCCTAACACTAACCGCTCCCCCTGGTGGTGCCTAACCCTAACACCCCCCCCCCCGGGGCTGCCTAACCCTAACCCCCCCCCCCCCCCCCCGGTGTTGACCAAAACTAACCGCCGCCCGGGTGGTGCCTAACACTAACCGCTCCCCCTTTTGGTGCCTAACCCTAACCACTCTCTCTGCAGAAACACCCTTATTCACACAAAAACGATAATATCTTTGAAAATGAAAAATCTGTACATAAAAACGAAATAATGTGACAAAAACTATAATGTTGCAAGCTTCAAAACCGATAACCAACTTCAAAAACTCTAGTGTTCTAATGGTGTTTATGATATTTATCGCGGCGCCCACCGTATTAAAGATAATCGCCTTAAAGTCTATGACGGCACCCTTTCGCCCATCCTCAGCCGGCGCCCTTTTTTTCCTGCTGCCCTTTTTACTATAGGGATGATTGAATGCACAGATTTTGCGAATTTGTTAATTCTGACTTTTGGAATTTCCCAGTTTTGTGTTAAAAGTCAGAAATTGGAAATCGGAATTCCGACACCTAAATTCTGAACGTTATGTGAAATTGCATTCATACAGCAGTGCGTTATTGCAATGCCCTGCACTGCAACGCATAGGTGGGAGAATCAAACACTGCAACCTACACTTTTCTGATGAACAAGAAATTTAGGTGCTGGGTGAGTTTGGGTGTTGCTGTACAGAGATGAGCAGAAACTACGAATTTACGCATCATAGTTCGCATCTACGCATCATAGTTCGTAGGTGAAGTTTCAAAACTATGCTTATGAATGTATGCGTAGCAAAGTACCGCTATGCATAGCTTACGCTCACTATGCGTAGTTAACATGTGTATTGCGTAGTGAACTACGAATGCGTTACTCGCGTCTAATTTTCCGCGGGCGATTGTATGCTTACAAATTTACACATGGGAAAGGGAAATGTACGCATAGAAGAGTTCCCGGGATAAGCATTTGTAGATGAATTATTCTGTAAAATTTTCTGCATACGGGCATAAGCATCCGCATACACTGCGCTTCACACTACCCGTAATTGTGTATTTTAATGCGTAGTCTACAAAATGCACACAAAGCCGTAGTTTGGTGAAGCGTAATTGCGTAAAACTACGTGTAGTTCCAGCGTAGTGAAGTTGGCTGGCCACGACCATCCCTGCCGCTGTAGGCACCCAAGCTAATAGCCACAGTTAGCAGATAAAACAGAAAATTAAACAGAGGCAATTACTATGGGCGTCAACGGCAGCATCCAAACGCCCCTGGCTCCTGGTATAATTTAAAGCTGTGGCAAAGGTGTGGCAGATATCGACGGGGATTTCAGCATGGAAGCGGTTAGAGTTAGGCGTCGGTGGGGGTGGGTTAGGGTTAGGCATGGATTGGGGGGGGGAGAGATTGGGTTAGACATCAGTTGGGGGGGGGGGGGGTTAGTTAGGGTAAGGCATGGATTGGGGGGGAGAGATTGGGTTAGACATCAGTTGGGGGGGGGGGGTTGGTTAGGGTCAGGCATGGATTGGGGGGGGGGGGAGATTGGGTTAGACATCAGTTGGGGGGGGTTAGGGTTGGGCATGGATTGGGGGGGGAGATTGGGTTAGACATCAGTTGGGGGGGGGGTTGGTTAGGGTTGGGCATCGATAGAGAGGGGGTTCAAGTGAGAATGGAGTCAGGTTAGGCCATAGTAAAATATTTGTTAAATTACTTATATTTTATTATCATAATTATAGAGCTAAATAGCAGAATATCTGTTATTTTACAGATATCCTACTAATGGCTGTCTCCACAGCTATGATGTCCGTGCAGACCGTACACTATATACATGGCTAAAATGCTCACATAATGGAAACTCCCCCTCAGGGAGGCGATTTCAATGCTTCAAGTGGACCTGAACTCTTGCAAAGGACAGAAGGAAACCATAGAGAAATGCACCCTGTATGTATTTAGAGCCTGTCTAATTCCCCCTCATCTGTGTCTAATCACAAGTTGTAATTTGATCCCGCAGCTGTGTCTACAACGGCAGAGCAGCTAATTGGTAAACACAGGATGTTAACAATAGGTCTTCTTCCACGAAAGCAGGAAGTAGACACAGGGTAATTGCAGGATTTCTAACAGCTGTAAAAAATAAATATTTTTCTCTAAAGGATACCGGAACTGACATGTGACATGATGAGATAGACATGTGTATGTACAGTACCCAGCACACAAATAACTAGGCTGTGTTCCTTTTTTTCTTTCTCTGCCTGAAAGAGTTAAATATCAGGTATGTAAGTGGCTGGCTCAGTCCAGACAGGAAGTGACCACAGTGTGACCCTCGCTGATAAGATTTTCCCCTTTCTATCTCTTTTCTGCTCTCAGAAGCCATTTTCTGCTAGGAAAGTGTTTTATAGTTGTAATTTCTAATCAGTGAGGGTCACACTGTAGTCACTTCCTGTCTGAGTCAGGACTGAGTCAGCCACTTACATACCTGATATTTAACTCTTCCAGGCAGAGAACAAAAACAAGGAACACAGCCTAGTTATTTGTGTGCTAGGCACTGTACATAGCCATGTCTATCTCATCATGTCAAATGTAAGTTCGGGTATCCTTTAAAAGGTTACTAAGCTGTTGCATATCTTTTAGTGCAGAGAGGAAGTTCTGAGTTCGGGTCCGCTTTCAGCTGATCAGTGTTTGTACATATAGAGAGCGGGGGTGTCACTTGTGTCGTATAGCTCATATGGAAAGTGTTGTGTGATGGGATGCAGAGCTGTCACTGGAGGTTAATCTCATCCAGATATACATGGCAATCTTTGAAGAGTGGGATTTATAACAATAAGAGCCTCTTTCTTTACTGAGAAATACTGAGAAAAAAAAGATAGATATTAAAAGTCAAGTTGACAATCCGCAGTCTTTCCGACGTGGATGGACTGCAGACTTTCCGCTTGGCTACTGACCATGGAGAAGTTCAAGGAATAATCTGCTTCTGTTACAAATAATGAAAAGATAAAGGATAGCGGCACTTATCATTGTATGATGATAAAACATTATTTAAAGTGAACCTGAACTGAGTAAAATTATTTAAAATAAACACATGATGCACCTGCAAATGAATATTACATACTAACCTCACCGCCAGTTCATATCAGAAGCTCACCATTCTCTTCTTACAACGATTCCTTCCAGTTCTGACAAGGTTTTGTCAGAATTGAAACATATCAGTTGCTGTCAGTTATACATCCGTTGCTGTCAGTTATAACTGAAAGGACAACTAATGAGCACTGTAATGTCCATGTTTCCCTATGGCTCAAGTGGGCAATATTATAGTGTAACAGTGTTCTGACCAGGAAGCTGTTATGGGGGTAATGGCCATTTTGAAAATGAAGGACGGAGAATTCCTTTTGCAGGAAAGGAGAAAGAGATTGAGGAGTAGACTTGACTGGAGGTAAGTATAACGTGTGTATGTTTATTTGACGTTTAATTTTCAGGTCAGGTTTGCTTTAAAAATAAAGAAAAGAAAACATTCTGTAGATTTCCATCCACAAACGTCTGATCGGTCGTCGAGTATCTTGCGAAATTAGCTTTGCAAAACTGGCACATTCGATTGTGACAAAACAATTGTGAATAAAAACAACATTTTCTTTTCTGGAACCGTTACATTCGATTGGACAAAACAATTGTTAATGGAAATAAAATAATTGTCAATGATCGTTCTTAATGCAAAAAAACTTGTTCTTGCCTAATGTGGCTCAGTGGCGAAACTGGCTGCTGATCTCGCCAGATACAAATGAGATGGGGGCCGATTCCCTGCAAGACCAAACTAAAAAATATTGCTTGGTCGTCCCTAGAGACGATCAATCAGTTGCTAATAATTTGAGTTGATGCAAATGTTTGATTAATTGTATAGAAATGTAATAAAGAATCCCGGTGGCATTGCAGTGCGGGGGTCTCTGGTTGATATCTGGGCCAGTACAGCCTCTGCATGGAGTTTGTATGATCTCCCAATGTCTGCATGGGTTTTTTACAGACACTCCACTTCCCCTCCCCCGCATTCCAAAAATGTACAGATAAGTTACCTGGCTTCCCCCAAAATTGGCCCTAAAGGTTCATACACACCTACCAACTATCTGTCCAACTATCTGCCAAACTTGTCTGTTAAACCCCATACACAGGCTCAACAGCGGTCTTTTATGCAGCACAATTGTGAAACAGCTTTTGTTCTGAAACAAGTTGGAACAACTAAGAAAAGTATTTTGCTATTGTTCCAACAGTTGGATTGACCTCTTATCAGTCTTATCAGTTGTGTGAACAATAGAAAAATACTTTTTTTAGTTGTTTCAACTTGTTTCACAACAAAAGTTGTATGGGGCTTAACAGACAAGTTTGGCAGATAGTTGGACAGATTGTTTCGAAGGTGTGTATGAACCTTTAGGCCCATAACCGATTTTTGCATGACAATCGATTTTTGGCACGCTATCGCATTGTTTAATGAAAATTAATTAAACAATGTTTAATGACGCACGCCACCTGTGACGATCTTTTGTTTTTGAATGACCGACATGTCTGATTAAGTTATTGAGGATCGTTCCCATCTTCATTGATTGTACGGGTTTTACTGCTATCGTCGTGTAATCTATCATTTACATGGTTGTTCGTTTCCGACACTGCAAATGTTAAATTTTTAAATTGCGCTGCAGTGATGTTTTTTTTCCCACGAGAAAAAGGCATTTTATGTAAGTCGATAAAAGTTCAAAAAGATTGCAATGAATTTTGAAGTGAATTAGATCACCTTCTTTGGTATGCACAGAAAAAAAAATGAAATCAGTACCAAATCATTGCACAAACTACCTGCAAGGAAAAATAAAAATCACGGACAAAAAAACTCAGGGCAACCCCCCCCCCCCCCCCCAAATAGATAAACACAGAATCAGATGTTCAACAAAATTGCGGAAAATCGCATAAGAAATTTGCATGGATTGTACGCTGCCTAATACTTAGCTGTAATAGATAACCTGATATTGATACTGTTAGGAAAATTACCTTTTGAATTTTTTTTAAGGGTGTTAATGCCTCACACTTTGACATAAAGGCCAAAGGTAGTCAAACCAAGTGCAAATTTATTTTTCCTGTTAACTTTTTTTTTTTTTTTTTTTTTTTTTTTTTAGTAAGCCTCTTGATTATTGAATACATTTCATTGTGTTGTTATTTTTAAAGAATTGCTGACTTACAGCAATATTTTATTCAAGTGCCTAAGGCTGGCCAAACACCTTTACATTACAATAATTTGATGGAAATTGTGATTCAATGAGATGATCACATCTACAGTATGTAAAAACTGAAGTACCAGGTTAATATCAATTAGTTGCAATTATTGTTTTTTTATAAATCAAGTTAAATAAAAGGTAATTGTTTGAAAAAAAAATTCTGATGAAACAAGGTATTAAAAAACACACACAAAAAACAAAACAAAACTTTAAATTGTTAGATCTTATTACAATCATGAATAAGGCCTGGAACCCACTGAAATCAGCAAACGCAAAACGCAACCGCTAGCGTTTTGTCTGAGCGGTTTGCAAGCGGATTCATGCGCGTTTTTGGTTGTGTTTTGCAACATTGTATTTTTTTGCCCAGCGGGTGCGTAGCGTTTTGCGTTTTGCGTTTTTATCCTGATTGGTCCTGTGAATTATTTTTCATTTTGTTACAGTGTGCTGAACCGCAAAACGCTAGCAAAACCGCTCAGTTTAGGTTTTGCTGAGCGTTTCTGCTAGTGTTTAATACTTTACATTGAAGCGCTAACGCTCCCAAAATGCTGCACGTCCTGCGTTTGCGTTTCTGAGAAACGCAAACGCTCCTGTGGAAGTTGCCCCATCCATTAACATTAGCCCAGCGTTTTGGCAAACTGCTAGCGTATCGCAGTGCTGCCAAAACGCTGCCAAAAGCGCTCCTGTGGGTTCCAGCCCTTACATGCTGAGAAGTTAGATCCATTCCCCCAAAAATTAGCCTTAAATTAGGACAGTGGGCAGTGATCTGCAAACTTGGCTCTCCAGCTGTTAAAGAGAGTCTGAAGCAAGAATAAATCTCGCTTCAGACCTCATAGTTAGCAGGGGCACGTGTGCCCCTGCTAAACCGCCGCTATCCCGCGGCTTAACGGGGGTCCCTGATCCCCCAAATCCCCTCCGTACAGCGGAGGAGCGCTTCCTGGTTGGGGCAGGGCTAACTGCCGCAGCCCTGCCCCACGCGCGTCTGTCAGCGCGTATCTCGCCCCTCTCAGTCTTCCTTCACTGAGAGGGGCGGGGGAGAGGCAGCGATGCGCTGCTGATAGACGCGACTGGAGGCAGGGCTGCAGCCGTTAGCCCTGCCTCCAGGAGCGACCAAGTGTTGCAGTGGGGGGTTTGGGGGTGAAGGGACCCCCGTTTAGCGGCGCGATCGCGGCGGTTTAGCAGGGGCACACGTGCCCCTGCTAACTATGAGCTCTGAAGCGAGATTTATTCTCGCTTCAGAGTCTCTTTAAGGAACTATGAGTCCCACAATGCATTGCAGGAGTCTGACAGCCACAGTCATGATTCATAAAGGCAAATGCATTGTGGGACTTGTAGTTTCTTAACAGCTGGAGAGCCAAGTTTGCAGATCACTGGGATACGGACATATGACTATGATTAGATTGTGAGTCAGTGACATGACAGCAGAAGATGGCAGTGCTATCTAAATACAAATACAAATAATAATAATAATAATAATAATAGGTATTAGTCTAGGACTATAGTAGGATTAGAATGTGAGCTCATCTGAGGAAAGTCAGTGACACAATCGTGAACTCTGTAAAGTGCTGCAGAAGATGTTAATGTTTTAATATTATATTAATATGTTAGGACATAAGTGTATGACTATAGTAAGGATAAGGTTGTGAGGTCCTATTAGGGCAGACATTGACATGACTCTGAAGTGCTGAAAATTATGTCAATGGTATATTATAAATACATAATAACAACAACAACAACAATAATATGGTAGGACATAAGACTATGACTATGGTGGTGGTGGGGGGGGGGGGGTGTTAGATTGTGAGCTCCTCTGAAGACAGATATGGCTATGTATTCTGTAAAGTGTTGCAGAAGAGGCCAGTGCTATATGAGTAAGTAATAATAATAATATAGAGACACCCCACTATGATTATGGTAGGATTAGAGTGTGAACTCCTCTGGGAACAGTCAATGACATGACTATGTACTCTGTAAAGTGCTGCAGAAGAGGACAGTGCTGTATAAACATGGGCATAGGGCCCGGGGTCGCCTTCGCGACCGGGCCCGGCTCCTGAAGAGGTCCGATGCTAGGGCCGTGCGTGCTATTGGGAGGGGGAAGCCGAGCCGCGGGGAGGGCAGCCTGACCTCTCCCTGCCTTCCTCTCCCTGGGCTCCCCCCTCAGATGCAGAGTGAGCGCGCACCGAAGCGTTGTAGGCAGAACTCACCTCCCTGCGTTCCAATTGCCGCTGATCTCCTCTCTTCACAGACGCTGAGTGATGAATACGCTGCTTCCTGTTTAGCCAGAAGCAGCGTGTGTATCACTCAGCGTCTGTGCAGAGAGGAGATCAGCGGCAATTGGAACGCAGGGAGGTGAGTCCTGCCTACAGTGCTTCCGTGCGCGCTCACTCTGCATCTGAGGGGGGAGCCCAGGGAGAGGAAGGCAGGGAGAGGTCGGGCTGCCCTCCCCGCGGCTGCGGCTCCTGTAGTGCTATATATTTTATGTGCTAAATTGTATATAGTGAGCCATCTTGTATGTGAATCTCTTCATTCGGATCTGCACATTGGTTCATTTGGGTTGGCTCTGGAGGATTTCCTTAATACATGTTTACTAGAACTTAATACCAGATGTGTCCTTTAGTTCACATTAGCACAACGTACAATTATAACTGCTAATGTAGGATAAGTGCTAATATAGCTCAGGGCGCCTTGCCCTTGTTTAACTGATAATATGCTTTTTAGTATGAAAATAGAGATATTGTAGATTAAATGTTGAGAGCACAAAATGGCCTGAATGGGGCCATTTAAGGTTACAATGAAAGTGATTATATTCAGATATGACTACCTGATTGTGTTGATAACAGAAGAGGCACTTATGAGCAGGTTGTAAAGTTGCCAGTCCAGGATGGCCGAGAGATGACGCTTTCTGGTGTGATTCCAGCCATTATCACTTGTTGATCGTTTAGGAGGGGTTTTTCCATACTCCATAGGCTAGCATGGGGCACCATGATGGTCTATGGGAGCAAAAACTATAAAACCCAAGCTGATATTTCAGGAGATTGAGATTTCTCTGGACTCTCGCTGGACTGGCCATCCAGCGTTGACTTGACTGCCTGCTCTGCCCAAGGAACTTCTTAGCCGTCGCGCGGGAAAGAGTCACTCACGTAGGACGGATGGAAGTTGCTGCAACCTTGAGCGGACACCTAGAAACACAAGGTGATGTGTTGTGTTTATAGTATTGTATTTTATTGTACTCTTAATCTTTGCCTTCTTTAGTATAACCTTGTAGTTTGTATTTCATATCTTGTATCAATAAACTTGTTAACCTTGTTGATTGTGTCAGATGATTGGAGGGATCATAAAGAACTAGTAATTGCTGTCTGTTCGAGTGGTGTCACTTTTCTACGGCAATACAGCTCCCCCCTCCATTATGGGGGGGGGGGCACCTACCTACCTAACCTATACTGGGGGGCTGCTACCTAAGCTATCCTGGGGGGCAGCTACCTAATCTACCCTATACTGGAGGACACCTACCTAATCTATCCTGGAGGGCAGCTACCTAATCTAACCTATACTGGGGGACAGCTACCTAATCTATACTGGGGGCAGCTACCTATTCTATCCTGGGGGGGGCGCTACCTAATCTAACCTATACTGGGGGGCAGCTACCTAATCTATCCTGGGGGGCAGCTACCTAATCTAAGCTATACTGGGGGGCAGCTACCTAATCTATCCTGGGGGGCAGCTACCTAATGTAACCTATCCTGGGGGGCAGCTACCTAATCTATCCTGGGGGGCAGCTACCTAATCTATCCTGGGGGTCAGCCACCTAATCTATCCTGGGGGGCAGCTACCTAATCTATCCTGGGGGGGCACCTACCTAATCTAACCTATACTGGGGGGCACCTACCTCATCTAACCTATACTGGGGGCGCCTACCTCATCTAACCTACACTGGGGGGCAGCTACCTAATCTAACCTATACTGGGGGGCACCTACCTATCTAACCTAAACTGGGAGGCACCTACCTATCTAACCTATACTGGGGGCACTTACTTATCTAACCTGTATTGGGGGCACCTAGCTAGCCTATACAGGTGGCAACTATACTGGCTACTTATATTGGAGGCACCTACGTATCTAACCTATGCTGGGGGCAACTATTCTGGCTACCTATATTAGAGGCACCCACCTAGCTAACCTGTACTGGGGGCACCTATCTATCTAACTTATACAGGCGGCGCCTGCCTATCTAATCTATACTGGGGGGCAACTATACTGGCTACCTATGCTGGAGGCACCTACCTGGCTAACCTATCCCGAGGGCAACTATACTGGCTTACCTATGCCTGGCTACCTATACTGGGGGTACCTATAGCTGGCTGTAGGGATTCGGATATGTATGTGCTTCGGGTGTTGCCGGGGGGGGGGGGGGGCCCACATCCAGATTCCGCTATGTACTCTGTAAAGTGCTGCAGAAGATGTCAGTGCTATATAAGTACATAATAATAATAATAATAAAGTAATTGCATTAAAATCTGTGTGTTTGTGGACAGCGTAAAAATTTAGCACACTACTGTCCATGCATGTACACCTACGCACAAGTAGAAGTTTACATTGAAGTTACGTGGCCTATTTCTTTTATTTGAGCACATGCACTGCGTTGTTGACAGGGAGAGAAGACATAAGTTACGGCATTGCTCCTGTACAACATCTGTATCCAGTGTTGGCGCAGCATAAATTGCCATCAGGAGACATAATGCTTCTCACATAAACATGAAAGCTCAACAAGACTTATAATTTTCCTGTCATTATATTTCAGAAGATTCCACTTTCACATCCAGCGAAGTTACAGGTAGTTCCGCCACGCTTTGAATTACTGCCTCAACCTTTTTGTTAAAAAATAAAACTTTAGCGTTCGCCGCTAATACCCCATAGGCCACTTGGCGCTTTTCTGTAAACGGGGATGGCGTAAATGGCAATGCGTTTATTTTTTATCCATCTCTATTTAACAAACAGTGTAATGCCCCTAAAACATTTAGTGATGTGCCATATCTATCATTCTTCGTAAATACGCTCCCCCCCCCCATATGGCGGCTGCGTTAATCTTTGTTCAGCACAGGCCCTCTTTTTAGAATCATACATCATTCTCAGGGTACCAAAGTTGAGCCGTCGTTCTCTTTTTTGTTGAAATCCAATCTGCCTGTCTCCTAAACATGTGATATGCTACAGACCCACGCCAGTTTCATTTATTACATAGAACAGTTGCAAAACTGTGCAGCATATGTATTTAACAATTTATTGTATGCAAGAGATGCAAACGGTTTCGTTTATTGCTTTTTTAAGGGAGAAATGACAGTGTGTCTTCCACATGTTATTATCTTGCCCCTTTCTAACAGCAGGAATTCAGAAACAAACAACCCACCAACCATGTCACCTTTCCTTGCACACCCACTTCCTGCACTCCCTCAGGCTAGCATGTAAATGCAGATTATAGTGCAGCAGAAGCTGTGCTGTGTTTCCGCCTATATGCTCACCACTCGCCCTAGTGCCCGGCATCTCCTACTGCATGTAGCGTGATTACACATGATAGGAGTAGAGTGAGGTGATGGATAAAGGGGAAAGAGGCGCTCAGAGAAGATAAAATACGTTAAAAACAAATAAAATGAAAAAGGTGAGGTGGCTTACCTCCATGAAGACAAATGCACGTATTAATATAATTTTATTGCACTGGCAATGCATTTTGTGGGTGCATACCCACTTCCTCAGGCCAAATAGCAATGCCTAATAGTGCTTGTAGCCACAAATAAAGCGCCTATAGAGGCATTGTTAGGCACTGCTATTTGGCCTGAGGAAGTGGGTATGCATCCACGAAACACGTTGCCAGTGCAATAAGATTCTATTAATATCTGAATTTGTCTTTATTGAGGTAAGCCACCTCACTTTTTTCATTTTGTTTTTAATGCATTTTATCTGCTCTGGGCGCCTCTTTCCCCTTTACCTTGTGCCTTCACCCTCCTTTTGGAGGGGGATCAACCCTCTTTGACCAATTTAGGTCATTTGAGGTTTGCTTTTTATCAAGAGTGCGACCATTACCAGCTCCACCTGGTCACCCGAGTGGAGTCGGGGTTATACATCTCCACCTGCTTCTAGTGGTCGGTTGCCCTTCTGCAACCCACCTTTGCGAGTATAATCCATCCGCATATTTCACATACTTCTGGTACTGCGACATACTGCACCATTTGGGCTCCTGTTGTCTCTGTGTTTTCTTTCTGCAGGGTGCAATTTTTATTTTCCCTACTTTTTGTCCAGATTGAGGTGATGGCACCAGAGAGAGCAGGAGACAGACACGTTGGGGGTGGGGAATACATTTTGGGGTGGGGTTTAATCCAGAGGCATGGCGCCTTCCAGACCCAATTGCACTCCAGGCAATGATTTGGAATGACTTTGGCTAAAAACGCCCTACTGGTAAATTTGCTATGCGCAGGCAGCCCCCTTCTATGTATAGCCAAAGCCTTTGCATGTGCCACAGCCTTTCCTCACTCCGTCTATAACCCCCTTTTCCATGCATGTAAAGCAGCCCCTTTCTTCTATTTACAGCCCTCCTTGAATGGCAGTTCCCCTTTCCCAAGTGTTTCCCAAGTCCCCATCTGCAGCCTCTCTGTTCCATGTTCAATCTCTCTGTTCCATCTTCAGCTCCCTCTCTCTTCCTTAAAGGATACCCGAGGTGACATGTGACATGAGATAGACATGTGTATATACAGTGCCAAGTACACAAATAACTATGCTGTGTTCCTTTTTTTCTTTCTCTGCCTGAAAGAGTTAAATAGCAGGTATGTAAGTGGCTGACTCAGTCCTGACTCAGACAGGAAGTGACTACAGTGTGACCCTAACGGATAAGAAATTCCCCCTTTTAGCTCTTTCTTGCTCTCAGAAACCATTTTCTGCTAGGAAAGTGTTTCATAGTTGGAATTTCTTATCAGTGAGGGTCACACTGTAGGACTGAGTCAGCCACTTACATACCTGATATTTAACTCTTTCAGACAGAGAAAGAAAAAAAGGAACACAGGATAGTTATTTGTGTGCTAGGCACTGTACATACACATGTCTATCTCATGTCACATGTCACTTTGGGTATCCTTTAAAGGGAAGCTAAACCAATCTAAAGAAAACGAGTTTCACTTACCTGGGGCTTCTAACAGCCTCCTGCAGCTGCCCTGTGCCCTCGTAGTCACTCACGGATCCTATGGTCCCCCACCGCCAGCTAGTTTCGTTTTTGCTGACTCTGAATTGGCAGACCGCCACGCGTATCCTTGCACGTGCTCCCATCCGCAATGGCGCCCTGCGCAGGATGATCTGTTCTCGTTGCTCGCTCTCCTCTCGTTTCTCCTCCTACTCTGACCGCATACTGATCAAATGTTTCCCCTTGCTTCATGAGAGAACCGGCCCTGCATCCGAAATGAATGTAACTAAAGATTTTTTACTTACTTGGATCTTCCTCAAGCCCCATTAGCACAGGTGCGTCTTTCGCCATGCTCCCGCGGTCTCCTGTTCTGCCGTGATCAGCCCCGGTAAGTGGCTCAGTCGCGTCCAATCTGAGTCTTCTGCGCATGTACGAACCTACTGCGTATGCACAGTAGACCTAGACTGACGCGAATAACCCTGTTACCGGGGCTGATCACGGCTGAACGGGAGACTGCTGGAGGACGGCGAGGGACAGATCCATGCTTATGGGGATGGAGGAAGCCCCGGGTAAGTAAAAAAGTCTTTAGTTATATTCATCTCTGAGTCTCTTTAAAGTTACAGCATAAATCATATTTTATAATATTATCATTATTGACTTATAGAGCACCAACATATTCTGTGATAGATATATACACACACACACACACACACACACACACACACACACACACACACACACACACACACACACACACACACACACACACACACACACACACACACACACACACACACACACACACACACACACACACACACACACAATGCATACAAAACAGAAATCAGAACATACGCCAATGGTCAGGTCATGGCAGGTGCAGTGGACTGTGTATTAGATTTATATTATGATCGTATCCAGTGGGCAGCTTTTGTTGGGAAATAAATTATTCTGTGTTATGATGGAACAATATACCTATAAATGCCCTGACCACAGGATCTGCATTATGTATGAACAGAGCAGGGTAGCGCTGTATTACGGTCATGGCCAGTGGCTGGGTCACGTTGAGGGGTCTGGAGTCGAGCGTGTGAACAGAGTGTAACGTTATTGTATTATGATCATGCCTAGTGGTCAGATCACGATGGACGGGAAGGGTATTCGCATCATCAAGCACCCAGCTACGGCAATTTCTTGCTGTACTCCATCTCATGTCCTACCAAAACTTTATACTAAATAAGTGAAACTTCAGAGTCTTAATGACAGGGAAAATCAGATGTTGAGAAAGAAACTATGATAGGTAATTAGGTTATATTGAGTGACGGTTTAATCACGCATTTATAAATATATGGATAACTAGGATATGAACTGGGGATATCCATTTCCTTACATTACAGGCCAGATTAACCAAGGTATTTCCGAAGATCCCAGAGGATCGCTATTGCGGATTCTTTAAGTGATCCAGGAAACCCGAACTTCATGTTCTTTAATTGCTTGTTAAATGGCAGACTGCAGTCCCTGCCTGGGTAATAAAGGACCAGTGTTGCAATTTTCATTTTTGCTTTAAAAATGCTGTTGTCGCTGGCGTTTTCATGAGATTTGTGTCAAACATCTGGCGTCTGATCAATCTTGCAGAATAGTTTTGCGAAACTGGCAAATTTGAATAGACAAAACAATTGTGAATAAAAGTAAAATTATCTTTTGCGGAACTGTCACATTCGATTGGACAAAACGATCGTAAATGTAAATAAAATGATTGTGTAAAATACTTGTTCTTGCCTAACGTGACTTAAGGTGCATACACACATGCGACTATAGTCATTTGAAACGATCATTCCCCGATCATTTCAAACAGCGATCGTTTAAAAAAAAAAAGCAGCCAACGACCATTAAGTCTAACGACGGACAAGCTAGATCGTTAAAAACGAACGATCTAGCTTGGCGGATTTTTTCCAACGACAATCGTTTGCAAAAGTAGTACATCGTTGGAAACGGTCGTTCGCACTAGGCTTGACATGCGCATTTCGCTATTTCTCCATGGAACTTTTCATTTTTATGCGCAAGCGCAATAGTTGCTTTACGTGATGTAACGTTCGTTCTAACGATCAGATCGTTTCACACCTTTAAAAGCGAACTTTACTTAGGTCGTCCTTTCCTCAATTAAAAGTTTGTTCGTCGTTCACAACGAACGATCGTTGTCGCATGTGTGTATGTAGCTCTAGTGGTGAAATTGGCTGCTGATCTCGCCAGAATCAAGCGAGATTGGAGCCAATTCCCCACAAGACCAAACTTAAATGTTTTTACTTGCTCATCCTTAGAGATGATCGATCAGATGCAAAAAATTTAGAATTGATGCAAACGTTTAATTGAATTGTATGCAAATGTAGTAAAGACTGAGCAGTGTTGCTTGAAAATCTTATCAAAAATGCTTTTTTTATTTGGAAAAAAATATTGTATTTCCGCAAATATGGTCAAAGAAAACACATTTTTTTTTTCTCATGGAAAAGTTTGCCAAGCACAAAATCGTGATAAGCAAGAAAAAGCGATTATTTTTAGCACGTCCATTTGCAAAAAAATGTGGAAAAAAAATCACATACTACAAAATATTTTTCCACAGCGTTTTCGTTCAAAAAGTTGAAATTTACAATATTTTTGCAGAAATGAATGCGAAAAGAATATCAGCATTTTTTGCTCATCACTGTATTAGACCATAGTGGGGCATTGCTGAAAAGATCATTTATTTAGCAGTTGTGTGATTGTGGTCTCATGCAGTTGCCCACATCAAGACTTTTAAAGAAAATAATAAAAGAATGGGTGCGGGGGGGGGGGGGGGGGGGGTGCGGGGGCACTGTGACTGCACGGTAGCCTGGACCTCCCACCGGCTTCAGTGGAAAAAGCTAAGCCCAATCAGGTCTGCAGTACCGTGCAGGCACAGGTGGCTTATGTTTGCATAGTAGCATGCACCTGTTCAGACTTTGGCGGGAAAAAACGAATGCTCAATCCGGTCCATGCTACTACATGTGTGACCCGTAGACAAGAAATCGCATCTTCACTCGGGCATGCAGTGACCTCTGGGGGTAGGTGTGTTCACTCTATGATAAAAAAAAACTATTGTGGATAACTAAGCAATTATTACAAACGGCCTCTAAATGGGGGAAAGACAGTTAATTGGATGGAGGAGGTGCCTAACTAACACCCCCCCTTTCCTCAAAAAATAAATAAATAAATAAAACTAGAATTTGAATAAAGAAATCTAGAATTACGCAAAATTCCACGTTTATGCAGAATTTCATAATTATGATTGTTTTTCATAATAACTATCATAAAATAGAAAAACACTAAATTGGAGTTACAATAGATAAAAATATATGATAGTTAATTTGAAAACAAAGTTTATTTGAAATTTGTAATGTAACAATCGTTACGGGTCGCGCTACACAGGAAGTACGGAAGCTGGGCAGAATCCAATGCAGGCGCATTGTCCCTTGTAACGATCTTTCTTGGCAGATAACTGTACACACTATAGTTTTGTAACAATTGTCGCTCAATATGATCTGTCCTGTTGGATTTTCTCATCGGGCCGATATCGTTTGTCTGTTGTTGTACTTAATGATCGTTTGGTAAAGTTCTTTACCCGATTGTCGGCAGAAAGATCGTTAAGCTGCTGTTTCAAACGACCATAGTCGCAAGTGTGTACGTAGCATTAGAAGTGGCTGCAGGTAGAGCCTCCTGATACATTTAAAGCGACAGCATGTGCAGGGGCCTTTGCATGATCAGTAATTGCAATGCATAACTGCAATCAATGAGTAACTTTCCTGAGTTCAGTAATTACGTACATTTACATAATTACTATTTAAAACAAAATTACGCCCATTTTCGTAATTAAAATGACTTTTTATTAGAAAACCCAAAATTACAAAATTTCACCTTAAACACGAATTTGCACCAAAATGTGAAATTACGTGATGGAAATTTTGCTTATGGAATTCCAAATTACTGTTTGTATGGCAATTACAAAATTGGAATGTAGTGGCAAAATTTGTGTCCATAATTAGGAAAAAAACAAAATTACGCAAATTTCGGCTCAACACCGTGCACATGGAATAGTAGGAGAGCCGCTACATACTTGGCCTAGGAGCACAAAAAGTATAAATCTGGCCTTGGCCATTGTAAATCTTGTGCTGACCTGACAGGAGCCATTTTCTCAACAAATGCAGAGCCACCCCTTAAAGAGTAAAACTGCCGTTCCCAGTCTGACGATGTTATTAATAGACGAGATATTTTAATGATTATCCGTCCTGACAAGCCGCAGCATCTGTTTGCAATACTCAAGCCATGACTGTCTGACATGTTGTGATTAAATTGCGTGTGTGTGTGTGAGTAATAATAGATAATGCAATTAATATAATTAAAGTCTGAACCCATTCCTCCGGACCCTGCTCTGTTCACGTGCTCCTGCTCAACACGAGGGAACCAATTTTTGTTCTTGTATCCCTTCTTTCTTTTCCCCCCTCCTCACAAATGTTACAATAATTGTGCCAACACTTTTATTCCTTTGTCCATAAGTTGAAAATTATGACTGCTTCATAAATTGCTAACGTGCTCGGAAGACGTAGTCCCAGCTGCATCGCACATGAGTTCAGGCCCCTGCCCAAGACTCATGTTTCACAATGACCTCAGTTTCCTGTACCGAATGGGAACCAATGCAAGCGAGTCCTTGTAAAACTGTTTCTGAAGAGTGAAGTTATGGAGAGGTGCTGCAGTGTCAAACATCTGCTCCATCCATTACACTCAAATAGCAGCACCGAGTGTACAGTAGGGCAAGAAGCCTCAATAAATTACAATCCTCCAGTGGCCACACTTTGCTAGTTTACTTGAGCTGCCTGATTCTGGTGCCAATCCCTGTTCCAAAAAAAAAAAAAAATTATGCCGAAAATGAAAATGGAGATTTTCTAAAGTCAACAAAGGGTAATTATTTAAGTAATCAGTTTATTGCTGGAAACGCAGGACAAAAAAAGAAACATTTGTATTGTTGGTTGTAATTTTGCATTTGTGTTTGGTTCAATCCTTGTCTTTTTTTATTTTTCTGTGCACAGGGAGCGTGTTTCAATATAAACGTTCACATAGAAGGAACCTTACAGTCATGTTAGGGTGATGCAGGTTAGAGTGGACGTCTTGTGTGTAATAGGCAGATATAGGGCTTGATTCGCTAAGACAAATAGCATGCCTTATAAAAGTTAGCATGCTTTATCAAAGTTAACACGCCTTATCAGAGTAGCATAGCGAACCTGCTAATTGGCAATGACGAGAGCTCCACTCGTCCTGCCCCGAGCCCCTGCAGTTTTGTAGCGCTCGCTATGCTACTCTGATAAGGCGTGTTAACTTTGATAAGGCGTGCTAACTTTGATAAGGCTTGCTATTTGTCTTAGTAAATCAAGCTATAGAGCGGCTTATTGAAAGAACGTCAGTCTTCTGAAAAGTGGGGGATTGTAGTCATGTTGAAAAGAGAAGACACAATCAGGTTGATTCACTATTCATAATGTGCTGGAACAGCCTGAGTTATATCCCCTTGAGCACGCTAATTAAGTAACGCGACTTAAAGTGGATCTGAGATGAACTTTTACACATTGCATAATTGTGTTCCTTTCCTATTGTTTATAGGGCATTCCTCAAGCCAAATATTTTTTTTGTTTTTGTTTTAATACTCTAATTCCATATAAATTTAACAAGCCACGCCCACAGGTTTTCAGAGAGCCAAGGCACTTTTAGACAGTAGCAAGGGCTCATGGGAGCTCAGTCTGGGCAGGAGGAGGGGGAGGTATTACTAGCCAGAGATTTCAGAGGCGGAGGGGAGGAGGGAGGAGGAGGGGGGGTTAGGTTTTTTTTGCTCAAGATGCAGATAAGCTTGCCTCTGTGTAATATTTACAAACATGGCTGCTGTCATTCTATCACAGGAAAAAATAATCATATTCTATTAAAGCTGTTTGCAGATAGAACTTTAGATAAGATATATAGACAAGTTACTTGGTATAGCTAGTTTTTCATCTCGGATCTGCTTTAAGGACACCGTTGGGCTAGTGGCAGCGCAGGGTGCGATCGTAACTCTGCTAACTTTATGCATACATTTTTGCAATTACGCATATACGTAATTATATATTCGTAATTCAATTGACTCCGTATAATCATTCGTAATTGCGCATACATTTGCGAGTAATTTATGCGTAATTTTGTGCCGACTTTGGCGGTGAATAGCAAAGCCCCAGCCCATGCTATTGCTACCAAAATTGCTACATATGTTAAGGAGAATAGTGGGCACAACACAAAATAACTATTTCAAAAAGACCTTGTAGTTCAGAAGAAAGTTCAGAAAGTTGCAGCATTGGCACACCTTACCCAAAAGGATGGATGCATAACCTGAGGTGCCAAGCCAAGTCACCAAACAATCATGCAACGGTATGTAGATTCAGGTTAGCACACCGGCTTGTAGATGCAATTTCTGTTTCGGGGCCACGGAGGGTCCCCTTCTTCAGAAAATGCACTTTCTGAAGAAAGGGACCCTCTATGGCCCACGAAACAATTGTCGTATATTATGTGCTGATGAAGCAATAAACAGAAATATTGCATCTACAAGCAGGCATGCTAACCTTAATCTACATAGCATTGCATTATGGACTGAAACAAGGAAACAAAGTTTGTTAACGGATATACTTTAGATCAGCTGACATTACATGGACTTGTCTAATATTGTGTAAATCCTGTTGGTGCTGACCCCCCCATAGATTCCAAATATAGAAGTCCCGTTTCATCTGGCACTAGGACATTAGCAGCAGATCATTCAATCCTCTAACTTGAGAGGTGGGGCCTCCAGGGCTCGGGCTTGTTTTTTTTCAGCACATCTCGCAAATGTTGGATTATAGCGAGATCTGGGAAATTTTAATCCAAAAACAAAACATACAAAGGAATGAGGGAAAGGATCCAACTATTAACGACCGCATTAAGTATCAATATTTGTTTATAATCGACATATTAAGTCTGTACAAAGCCAAGCACCCCGTTCACTATGTACGAAGTTAAAAGGAATATCATCATACAAGACTTGACGTGAAAAGTTCTGGTATGAAAAGTTCTAATAATTTATTATAAAACACTAAAAGCAAAAGTGATGGAACAGGGCTGTAACTACCATGTATGGGGCTCGCTTGCAAAAAAAAGATTGTATATGGGCCTCCGTTGGTCCATAGCCTCTCATTTCTTCCCAAGGGACCAGGCAACCAGTAGACAGATATCCTCGCCAACTCCTCCCACCATGCAGAGTACCGCAAGGAGCATTATATCTACCTGCTTCCAGCACCACAGATTTCCAGGCATCACAACAGCAGCACTCTCTGCTGCCATTGGCTGATCCTCCCGATCACATGACTCGCATCGGTCATGTGATAGGGAGCAGGTGAACGGTAGCAGAGAGAATTACCTGTGATGCACCAAGGAGACCTGCAGCACTGGAAGCGGGTAGCAAGTGTAATATTACCTGCTTCCTGGTCTGTTGGCTTTTTCCTCATTGCATGAGTGACGCAATGCTACTGCACAAGACATACCGTAGGGGCAGTGCAGTTGCACTTGTACACCAAGGGGAGCGTGGCCATTAATAAGAAGATGGGGTTCAAGTGAGCAGCGTTGGGGTCATAGAGGACATCAGCCTGTAATGAGTGTTTTTTTGATGAATGCAATGGCCGAAGATGAAATTCTGGAGGGAGATGTAAGCAATGAGTTTAAAGGGAAGGGTCACAGTACTGCTTATATGTTTTATATGTATTGTAAAGCAAAAAGTTTTAACTAAAATGAAAAAAGCACATGCTTTAATGAAGACGTGATACACCCTTTGCAGCTATAACAACTTCAACTCTTCTGGGAAGCCTTTCCTTAGAAGGGTGTTTATGGGAAATGTTGATCATTCCTCAATAAGAGCATTTGTGAAGTTAGGCGCCAATTTTAGACAAGACAACCTTGCTCACAGTCTCTGCAGTAATTCTTCTCAAAGGTTCTTTTTCAGCTTGAGGTCAGGGCTCTGTATGGGCGGTCAAGTTCTTCCACACCAAACTTGCTCATACATGTCTTTATGGACCTTACTTCATGCATAGAGTTGTGCTGTGCATGTTGGAACAGGAAGAGGCCAACCCCAAACTCTCCCCACAAAGTTGGGGAGCGTGAAATTGTCTAAAACGTCCTAGCATTCTGAAGCATCCAGAATTTATTTCACTAGAACTAAGGAGTCGGGCCCAGCACCTGAAAGAAAACCCACACCATAATCTCACCTCTACCAAACTTTACATTAGGGATTTTGCAGCTAGGAAAATACTGTTCTCCTGGCTTCCACCAAAAACAGACTTGTCCATCCAATTGCCAGACGGAGAAGAGAACTTGACTCAAACTCACAGATAGCACACAGATTAACACAACACCTCAAATAATGAGATTGTTGGTTCCAAATATCCACAGGCACGTGGGTAAGCCCCTCTGCCACTGGCAAAGCCAATCTCACAGATGTCCCTACGCTAACAGAGGATGCAATTGCATCCTACACATACAATATCCACGATTGGACACATGCCTGATAGGATAAAGAGCCTGAGAGCAGACTTAACCTAAGGTCACCCGCAGGGCTATAAGCCCCAAAACTTGTGAGGGTACAGTCACACATCAGGGCAGGGGGCAACAGCAGAAACCCCTTGTACCATGCACTCACCAAATATTACACAGCAAAGAATGGTAGTCTCTCATTCAGGCTGCTAACTAAACAGAGAGAAGTTCAAGTGGCTGGACAGAGACACAAAGCCACATTTAAAGAGACCTCGGTACAGATAGCCAGCGGTATACAACACAACAAATAACAACATTTTTAATTTCACATATCCACAGGTATGTGGGGAAGGGGTAAGCCCACCTGCCAGCAGAAAAGCCAATATCATAGAGGGTCAATTAACCTATTATCAGCTTTAAAGTAATTATGTCATTTGAGATACTGCACTGCTTTTGACTTCAGGTGGCAGAACTGGTTGAGCTGTAAATTCTTGGAATGCTTTGATGTCTCTCTGCTAGTAAAGAATATAGAAACTGAAAGCAGACATCCTCTGTTATTGCTTCACACTGCCCCCTAGTGACAAGTGGCCATACATACACATTACAACAGTACTAATTAGTAGCATGGAAATGTAACAAATAAGAAATAAATAGTGCTAAATATATTGGCCTGGAGCACTTGCAAGCCTCTAAAATGTATAAAAGAAAGGCTCTGGATTCCATAGAGACTTCCTTGTCCTCTCTCCCTGCCCTCGTTCCACCACTGTCCCTCCATTGGAATCATTTAGCCAGTAAGTTCAAATAGCTCTCAGCTCTCCTTGGGCAGTACTCACATCCCCGAATACATCCGAAGAAGATGAGCAGATCCATACAGGGCATGTGCATGAGTGCCAGTTAAGCCTTCTGAAGAGTCCTGAAGGCATGCAATGTGAAGGAGGGACAGCGGTGGAACGAGAGGTCGGACAGAAGACCAGAAGTCTCTATGGCAGTGGCACAGGTGTCGAACCCCAGGCCTGGAGGGCCAGATCCATGCCAGTGTTTATGGACTGAGAAAGAGAGGAATGTGTTCTACCTGATGGACCACACCTTTCCTGATTCACACCCATCAATTAATTTGAGCAGTGTCAAAAATATGTGAGGGCCTCAGCCCTCGTAGGACCGGTTTGACATCCCTGCTCTATGGGAACCAAAACCTTCCCTCTAAATAGTCGAGTTTCTAACCTGAAGCAAGTTTCCTTGTTTCAGGTGTCCTTAAACTCTTGCAATGCAAAAAATAAACAAACACCGATCATGGGCAGGTGCTAAATAAGCTAAATTTGACTTTGGCTGAAAGTCAAATTTTTCAAGGAGTGATTACAGTGACTGGGGGAGAACGAGGAGATAAACAGACAAGGCACAGAGGTATGTGAATCCAGCACAAACGTCTGTGCTTACCTTGGGCAGCTTTCTCTTGGTGAAGAATCGTACTTGTGTCAGCAGGAACCACAGATGATTCCCCACAAGCATTTTGCCTTTATTTTTTATTTGCTATTTAACACATGCCTTTTTTACAGTAGCCAGTAATTTTAATAGGAAACACATCCGTTGTGCGGTAAAATAGTGCAGGTTGTATCTTTTTATAAAATGAAATGCAGAATCGCAGATGCCTCCTGAAAATGCAGGGATTTCATAGACTATCATTGCACGTGTTTTCGCATGCATTTTCCCGTTTTCACAAGTTTGATCTTTTCTTTAAATGTGAAAGCGCCCATTGATCAATGATGGATTAGGGATGGTCAGGAATGCCAATTTCCGCTTCCGCCATTGCCGATTACTGCTACCGCTACCTATTCTGCTTTCTGCTACTAATTTCCACATCCTGACGCATTCCGTTTTTTTGCAAAATTTTCGCCAACTTTGACATTGATTTTCTCAAAAACTACAAGATCTTTTTGAAAAAAATTGTTAAAGCGAGATTGTCACCATAAAAATCAAATTGTAACAGCAACTAGTCTGATTGTATTAAGTGATAAAGATGCTAATCCTGCATTCAAAACTTTCAAAATGTTTTCTGCTGTTATGATTTGGAGCTATCACATACTTAAGGAGCACCGGCCCTTTAGTAGTTCGTGCCAAACAGTTGCATGCTGGGGATTCTTTTTATCTATAATATATTCCTCCTCTTCCATTTATTTCCCTGCCTAGCTGCTTATCTAAAACACGATCCCCTGCTCACTTGTGTTTACAAGCAAGGCTGAGGTGACTCAGTTATTGGAGGAGAAAAGAAGAAAAGTAAAGGGCAGAAATTACATCAGGTTTTAGCCTAAACTGTGGGCAAAAGACATGGCCCCCACCAGGAACAGAATTCTCTTCATTTACTATATAACATTAACTGAAATCAAAACGTGGACAGCACAATACATGTGCTATGTAAGTAGGTCAAGTATTTATCTACTTATATGTGTGCTTTTTCCCCTGGCATACTATATGGCTAATCCTCCTGCTTTAACATACCCTGCAAATTTGGTGCATCTAGCACCTATGGGGGCTTGGCTATTAATCGCTAAAGTTGATGGCTTTTGACTGTAATGTTAAATGCAGAACATTTGCATTATCCGATATGCGGTCATTTTAAGCCAATCAGAAGACTCAGAATAAATAAGCCAATCAGAGTTATAGTGGGATGTGGGTGTTGCAAGCACCCTCTAGTAAAAAGATACAGGAGACAAAAGTGGGGGCCATATGGTGCAGTACGTCAAAACAACTGGAAATGGTAGAAAGTAAGACACTACTCACAAAGGTGGGTTGCAGGGGGGCAACCGACCACAGGAAGCAGGTGGAGACAACAAACTCGACTCCACTCGGGGTGGTCACTAGGGACCTGGATGCAGTTCTCGGTAAAGAAAGGGGACAGATGTCCACCGTGGTGGAGGCCACGTGTGTTCTGTCTCCACCCCTGAAACGGGTGAGGTATGGGGGTATGACTGTACAATAAGGGTATAAGAGGCGCCTTGCTGAAATTTCCGTCTAAATCCCCATTCTTTGATTGGTTTATTCATTCTGTCTTCTGATAAAATAAAATTACCGAATATCAGATAATGCAGATTTTCCGTATTTTACATTACAGTCAAAAGCCGCCGACTGTAGCGGTTCATAGCAAAGCCCTCGTAGGTGCTAGAAATAACACATTTTCAGGGTTTGTTAAACAGAAGATCGGGAATGCAATTTCCGATCGGAAATTTGAAAATTGCATTTCCACTGAAACCGAACGAGCATCCCTAATTAAGATAAAATGGGGACCTAGGCAAGGTTGTAGCTTTGGCCCATCCTGATAAAAGAGGGAGATGGGACAGAGAAAGTGACAGTTGGGCCCCCTGCCACCCCTTAGGTCCAAGGCACCTGCCCAGGTTGCCTTCTGGATGCTCCTGCTCATGTTCTGACACATTAAATGTGAACTTTCCTTGCAGGAAAATCAGGTGCGATCAATGTAAGTTCCCTGCATAATAAGACATATCTTGTTAGTTAGCTATGAGAACCTGTCATGTATTTTATTTAGTTTAAATGATAAATTGAGAACAAACTTTATTTATAGTATGAATAATACATTGAAATATTCTCATTCAGGGAGAAAGGGATTCACCCCTCCCAAAAGGGGGTAAATGCTACAAAATTGGTTCTAGCCTCAAATGCACAAAACTATCTTTGGTCACTGAGGGGACAAAACTATCAGGGTTTTTACGTAGTGTTAAAGAAGTTTATTTTTCTATTCATTTTTTTGAATTATGGCAATTATGTGTGCTATTAAACATAGAAACAATATGCAGAACTGATGTGTGTTGTACAAGGTGCTGCTGAGTCGTTAAGCTTCCAAATTCAATGTTTTTATTGACAAAGAGCAGCAGTAGCTGTGTGCCTTGGGGCACCTCTTGTATCATTGCAATAAAAAGCAAAATGCTATCCATGCTCTCTGCTTAAACACTAGTGTACATTGCCAGGTATATTAATTGCATCTTTTCATGCAATCTAGATAAGTTGGAGCATCACCTGTTAGCTTAATATGGTATCTAGTGTTGCTGGGACAGTGCTTTTTAAAATCCGAATTGATCCGGGTCCGGATACCTAGATATCCGGATCCGGTTCTGATATCCGAATCCAGCCTTTTAGATATCCGCGTGAACGCGGATATCCGGTTGCATTATCCGCGGATATCCGAGCTATTCGGATATCTGGATAGAAAAACCGGAAGTGCCCTTTAAATAGCTTTAAAATGTGTTTTTAGGGTAAATGAGGCATGTATCATCATTATTTTGCAAAGGGGAACACTAATTGATGATGTGGGGACTTAAGAAAAAATGGCTGTCAATTAACATCAGGCCTAGGTTCCAGTCAGCGGTCGTGCAGCCCACATTGTGTCCAAAGTCCAACCGCACAACTGGGACGTGACAGTTTTCAGCCAAGACACCTCCAAAAAATTATGCAGCAATTGTGTTTTGGGTTAAATATAGGTGGTATCAGTGGCCTGTGGCACCCTGGCCTGGCGGTGGGAGCTGCACAGGCAGCAGGAGCAGGGCAATGCAGCAGCAGCAGGTGTAACGTATGCCAGGAGCCTGCCGGACGTGGCACTTGGCACGTGGCACTTGCCAAGTGTCACGTGGCACTTGTCACGTGGCACTTGGCACGTGTCACTTGACAAGTGTCTTGTCACTTGGCACGTGTCACGTGCCACTTTCCAAGTGGCACGTGTCAAGTGCCATGTGCCATGTGACACGTGCCAAGTGCCAAGTGCCAAGTGCGAAGAGACACATGCCAAGTGACAGTCAGACAGCAGAGGAGAAGACACTAGTGCACACTAACACATTAATGAATTAACAATAGTGCAGTGATAGTGAAGGGGTTAATCACTGAGCTTATCACTGTGTACAGCCCTTGGCCCAGCAAAAGCACTGCAGCTGTGCAGCACACACTCTAACTGTCACACTATGAGATAATCAATCAAGCTAAATAACAATTACTATAGAGTAGTGAAGGGGTTAATCAACGAACAGCTTTAGGTTTATAACTGTGTACAGGCAGCCCTCGCTAGGCCACCAGCACTGCAGAATGTCTCTCAGGAAGCATTCAGCAAGCCAGAACGATCTGTCTCATCATGGCAGCCCTCCTTATTATACAGTGGGGCTGGCCAGTGTTCCTTTCTGTGATTGGTTGCTAGGGCTTCTGCTGGGAGCCCTCTGATTGGCTCCAGGACGTCATCACCTTAGTTACAGTATTTCGGATTCGGATATCCGCGGACATCCGGGTCATGCATCAAACTATCCGCAGATAGCTATGCGGATTTCTATAGCTATCCGGGATCCGGAATCTGATCTGGATAGAGTAAAAATGGTTGGATATCCGGGTTAACCCGGATATCCGGATTCCGGATGAGCATCACTAATGGTATCTTAACCCTGCAACAGCTAAACATAAAATACCATTTCAATCTACATTTATAAACAAGAAAAACAATTCAATATTAGTATTCTATTTTAAAACATATTACAAATATACGGTCTTGAGAAAGTCCATATCGCAGAGCGAAACAATTGTTGACCCTCCTCCGAAGCTCTCGTAGAACTAGTGCACATCAAAAATTGCTAGGCGTAATCACAAACGCTTAGCAATTTTTGTAACGATTGGAAGTAGCAATTCTGAACAAGTGCATAGTATTTTTTTTTTATTTATGCCTAGCGATTTCAGTGTTTTTTTTTTTTATAAGTGATTTTTTAATTCTTGTCAACTTTGACCTGGAAGTGATCAGCTTTAAAAAAAATAAAAATAAATAAAAAAATTAAAAAAAAGACGCTAGGAAAATCGCTGATTTTCCTAGAGTCTTTTTTTTAAATTTTTTTATTTCAGTGCTGTTCAGTGCTTTTTAGGACTCAAACCCACTAGCAGCCCTTTCTAAGCGCTAGTGATTTGAAAAAGCTCTTCCTAATGCAATGCTATGGGGGGCTTTAATAAAATCACATCACTCAAGTGGGATCACACTCATAGCTTTTCACATTACAAAGCACTCAGAAAAGCGCTGCTAGTGGGTTCCAGGTCTTAGAGTGATTTTCCTCTTTCCTATACTGTATATTGAGGCGTAATAACCTCCAAAATGCTGCAGGACCCGCATTTATGCTTGCGAAAAGACAAAAGACATTACCCAAATGCTTTTTGGCCAGGGGCGCTTATAGGATCCAAAGAAATCTGGGGCACTTTTGGGCACGCTAGCTGGGAAGTGGGTGTGGCCACACACACACCTGAATGTGGGCGTGGTTATGGGTGGGGCCACATTTACATGATCTTAACAGTAGTCTAAATAGGCCTGCCCAGAAAAATGTTGGATGAAGCCCCCTCTCCAGTAATAATAATAATACAAATAAAAAAAATGCAGCATATCACATAAATAAGCAGTGTCACTTAACATAATTAGGCAAATGTACCTGGCTTCTGTGCTGGCTGGTCTGGCTTTCTGCTGGGCGGGCTGGTCTGCCACCAGGTTATCTGGCATTTCCCCCATAGCATTCCCTGACCGTCTACTGGAACCCCTCCCATGCTCCCACAGGCCTCCCATTCAGGCACCACAACTCCCAGCATGCCCCCATAGAAGAACCACAGCTCCCTGCATGCCCCCATAAAGGCACCACAGCACCCAGCATGACACCACAGCAACCAGCATATCCCCGATTGATGCATCACAGCTCCCAGCGTGCCCGCCATTGAGGCAAAACAGCTGACTCTGCCTGGGGACATCATCCAGGGCACCCCAGAATAGATCCGGGGCATGTGCCACTGATCTTTGTGGCTAGCAACGTCCCTGTTTTTGGCTAATGACAAAAAGCCAACATTTTAAAGCACTAAAGGCTCATACACACATCAGACCATAGTCTTTGGAAAATGAAAGATCACAGACCAATCTTACCACCCTTCATGTAGTATGAGAGCCATACCTACACAGTCTATTCTATGGAGCTGCACTTCTCATCAGACAGAAATCTTTGCAAGATGCTGCACACACAGATGCTGTACAGACACAAAAGATCAGTATCTGTATAAGATCTGTTCCTGCCAAAAATCCATTCCTGCAAATTGCAATGATAGTCTATGAGATCTGCAGATCATCATACACACATGATTTAACTGACATTCATCTGCAGATCAAGCAATCATCTGCAGATCTGAAAATCCATCCTGGTGGATCTGATCTGCAGATGAATGTCAGTTAAATCATGTGTGTATGATGATCTGCAGATCTCATAGACTATCATTGCAATTTGCAGGAATGGATTTTTGGCAGGAACAGATCTTTTGCAGGTACTGATCTTTTGTGTCTGTACAGCATTTGTGTGTACAGCATCTTGCAAAGATTTTTTCCTGATGTGGAGTTCAGCTCCATAGAAAAGACTGTGTAGAGTATGGCTCTTATACTACAGGAAGGGTGGTAAGATTGGTCTGTGATCTTTCATTTTCAAAAGACTATAGTCTGATGTGTGTATGTGGCCTAAGAAGGTCCCCCCCTCCCCTCGTGTTTATTCTGGCCCTGTTATATTGTTCAGTTCACACTAATAACATGTGCATTATGCAACTGACCACTGCGAACCTAGCCTAACAGGTGTACGTTTATAACACGCTTTTGTTATGATTTGTGCCAGGTAGACGTTTTGATATTTTTTTTATTTTTACAGTTCGCTTGTATAGGTTTCATTTTTATTTTTTACTTTTTTTTTTTTTTTTAAGAAAAAATTTAGGAAAGAAAAAATGAAGTGGAGCTGAGCTGATTCGGTAATAATGCCCTCTTCAGTCTTTACACCGATTTTATTTTCTGGCAGAGATTTGGGCAGCAGAAAGAGCTGAACAGTGACACGGTGGGTGTTATGGCTGGATCAGGGATAAATGGAAGGCCTTAATTCCAAGCACCGGTGATCTGGCACCCTTCCTGAATGCTGCACTCATTACTTTTCAAATGAAAATGTTTTCCTTGTCCCGCATGAGACCCATGTCAAATAATGGCAACGCTGTCTAAACCCGGCTCTAATGTTTTCCATCACTGGAGAAAAAGGAAAGTCAAAACATTTCATCACCTCATTTCATTCTGACCAGGGCTTGGAGAGCGCCGTGTGCTGTGCCGTACGGTGACATGTGCTCCTCATCATAGATCCCTGGACCGTCGTGGACAGACTAAGCCTCAAGCCTTCCCAGTAGGAGCAGTTGAAAAAGTCACTGCCAAAAATGGGCGCAATTGTTATTTATCAATATATGTGGGTGCAATTGTTATTTATTGTAATAGAGAAAGCCGTTACGCTATTTAGCGGGTGGCTGCAATTTAATTTCAATTTATCGTATTATTGTCAGTGGGGATCAGGGGGTGTTAAGGATAGTCACCACTAGGGGGGGGTCTTAGGGTTAGGCATCACCAGGGAGGTCTAAGGGTTGGGCACCACCAGAGGGGTCTGAGGGTTAGGCACCACCGGGGTGATTTTAGGGTTAGGCACCACCATGGTGATTTTAGAGTTAGGCACCACCAGGGTGGGTCTTAGGGTTTAGGCACTACTAGGGGGTCTTAGGGTTAGGCACCACCTGGGAATTCTTAGGGTTAGGCACCGCCTGGGAATTCTTAGGGTTAGGCACCACCAGGGGGGTCTTAGGGTTAAGCACCACCAGGGGGGATTTAGAGTAAGGCACCACCAGGGGGGATTTAGAGTTAGGCACCACCAGGGGTTATTAGGGTTAGGCACCACCAGGGGGTCTAAGGAATAGGCACCACCAGGGGGGTCTTAGGGTTAGGCACCACCAGAGGAGGCTTCTATGGGAGAGCAGGGTGAGGTTAGGTTATCATTAGGTTCAACATTATCTGTAAATTTACCGATAATGCAGTACCGCAATTAAATTGTTAATTACCATTTTTTAATCGATTTTGTTATTTAACTTTGCGCTTAAATTGTTTTTTACCGATATTGCTACTAATAACGTTATTTAACGTCACGCCTAAATTAGCTGGCAACATTTTCAAATGTATGCTTCCCAGCTGGTGTCGCACTGCTATCATCTAATTCTGTTGTAGCAGCGCTGAAGCTATGGGCCGATCTACTAAGATTCTCAGCCTACAGATCATTGAGGCCTTTTGTACACTTGCATTGCATGCGTGTATTGAGATACCCCATTTTATCGCAGGGTAACACTATGACAATGCAAGGCAATGAGGCCTAGCACACTTACCGTGTCACATTGCACCTGAAGTTCCCGATCGGCCACCGAGCTGCCGCAAAGTAAACAGCATGTTACTGTTGGGCTTCCACGGCAATGCAGAGGCGGTGAAAGTAATGAAAGTCAATCGGTGACGCAGAAAATGTAAATAAGTTGTCAGCAGCAATGCGGTGCACATGTGTGGAATGATGTGAATACGAATGGGAAACCCACTAATACCTGTCCAGCAGGGAGTACGTCACCGTTTCTGTGAGCTGCTCGCTGCATCTATACTTGTCCGCAGTTGACAAGAATGGCACAACACATAGAGCTAGTGAATACCTCACAGATATAGGGTACACAAACGATATGACTCAAAGGAGAGAAAAACAAACAAATGCTTTAGTTCAGCCTATTCTTTCATTCAACAGATGGGTTTTGTTTTTCTCTCTTTTTTGAGTCATATAGTTGACAAGAATGGATCATGCAACCTACCTCCAACGTTGGTACCATTATGGCATCTTGTCCTACTAACTTCAGCGTCTGCAATAATTTGATTTAAGATGTGTAGATTATTAGCCTTCAGCACCTGATCCTGGTGGTGGGGCTGCCACCTTTTTCTTCCAGGCACACTGATTTTCTGTTGTGGTTCCTTTCCTTAGACTTTGGAATTCTACTTCCACCCCAAGGCAGCTGTGCTAAGTTTTGATTGGCTCTGGATTACTCCAGTATTTGCTGCATCTAGCCAGTTTTCCTTGATCTGCCACCCAAGGAGGCTTCCGATGGAAGGCCAGTAACTTCACATAGTGTTTGCTTCACTTTAGACCCAAGACAAGACACAGAACATTTATATTGCGATTTTCTCCTGGTGGACTCAAAGCGCCAGAGCTGCAGCCACTAGGACGCGCTCTATAGGCAGTAGCAGTGTTAGGGAATCATTCCCAAGGTCTCCTACTGAATAGGTGCTGGCTTACTAAACAGGCAGACCGAACCCAGGTTGCCTGTGTCAGAGGGAGAGCCCTTAAAGCAGTAGGATTAGCCATACTATACCAGGGAAAAAAACATGTACATACAGTGGCTTGCAAAAGTATTCGGCCCCCTTGAAGTTTTCCACATTTTATCACATTACTGTCACAAACATGAAAGACCAATACAAAGTGGTTTACACGTGAGAAGTGGAACGAAAATCATACATGATTCCAAACATTTTTTACAAATCAATAACTGCAAAGTGGGGTGTGCATAATTATTCAGCCCCCTTTGGTCTGAGTGTAGTCAGTTGCCCATAGGCCTTGCCTGATGAGTACTAATGACTAAATAGAGTGCACCTGTGTGTAATCTAATGTCAGTACAAATACAGATGCTCTGTGATGACCTCAGAGGTTGTTTAAGAGAATATTGGGAGCAACAACACCATGAAGTCCAAAGAACACACCAGACAGGTCAGGGATAAAGTTATTGAGAAATTTAAAGTAGGCTTAGGCTACAAAAAGATTTCAAAAGCCTTGAACATCCCACGGAGCACTGTTCAAACGATCATTCAGAAATGGAAGGAGTATGGCACAACTGTAAACCTACCAAGACAAGGCCGTCCACCTAAACTCACAGGCCGAACAAGGAGAGTGCTGATCAGAAATGCAGTCAAAAGGCCCATGGTGACTCTGGACGAACTGCAGAGATCTACAGCTCAGGTGGGAGATTCTGTCCATAAGATAACTATTAGTCGTGCACTGCACAAAGTTGGCCTTTATGTAAGAGTGGCAAGAAGAAAGCCATTGTTAACAGAAAAGCATAAGAAGTCCCGTTTGCAGTTTGCCACAAGCCATGTGGGGGACACAGCAACCATGTGGAAGAAGGTGCTCTGGTCAGATGAGACCAAAACTGAACTTGTTGTCCAAAATGCAAAACGCTATGTGTGGCGGAAAACTAACACTGCACATCATTCTGAACACACCATCCCCACTGTCAAATATGGTGGTGGCAGCATCATGCTCTGGGGGTGCTTCTCTTCAGCAGGGACAGGGAAGCTAGTCAGAGTTGATGGGAAGATGGATGGAGCCAAATACAGGGCAATCTTGGAAGAAAACCTCTTGGAATCTGCAAATGACTTAAGACTGGGGCGGAGGTTCACCTTCCAGCAGGACAACGACCCTAAACATAAAGCCAGGGCAAGAATTTGTGGCAAGATCTGAAAACTGCTGTTCACAAACGCTGTCCATCTAATCTGACTGAGCTGGAGCTGTTTTGCAAAGAAGACTGGGCAAGGATTTCAGTCTCTAGATGTGCAAAGCTGGTAGAGACATACTCTAAAATACTGGCAGCTGTAATTGCAGCAAAAGGTGGTTCTACAAAGTATTGACTCAGGGGGGCTGAATAATTACGCACAGCCCACTTTGCAGTTATTTATTTGTAAAAAATGTTTGGAATCATGTATGATTTTTTATTCCACTTCTCACGTGTACACCACTTTGTATTGGCCTATCACGTGGAATTCCAATCAAATTGATTCATGTTTGTGGCAGTAATGTGATAAAATGTGGAAAACTTCAAGGGGGCCGAATACTTTTGCAAGCCACTGTAAGTAGATACATACTTGATCTACTTACATAACACATGTATTGTACTGTCCACGTTTTAATTTCAGTTAATTTTATATAGTAAATGAAGAGAATTCTGTTCCTTGTGGGAACAATGTCTTTTGCCCACAGTTTAGGCTAAATCCTGATGTCATTTCTGCCCTTTACTTTTTTCTTTTCTCCTCCAATCACTGAGTCACCTCAGCCTTAAACACAAGTGAGCAGGAGATCGTGTTTCAGATAAGCAGCTAGGCAGAGAAATAAATGGAAGAGGAGGAATATATTGTAGATAAAAAGAACTCCTAGCATGCAACTGTTTGGCACTGACTACTAAAGGGTCAGTGCTCATTTAGTATGTGATAACTCCGAATCATAACAGCAGAAAACGTTTTGAAAGTTTTGAATACAGGATTGGCATCTTTATCACTTAATACACTCAGTTGCTGTTGAAATTTGATTTTTATGGTGACAATCTCGCTTTAACCAACTTAACTTTAGCCATTGTGTTTGTGGTTCCTGTCAGGCCTTCATGGCAACGTAGCAGCTTGGGGTCCCTAAAGTTCCCACCATACTTCACCCCAACAGGCAATCCTCTACTTGGTTTCCTAGGT